>NC_057804.1:206312629-206404953 GCF_018294505.1 Triticum aestivum | reverse complement strand
CCACGCCCCTCCGCTGCCTCCTCGCCGGCGCCGCCCCCCCCGGCGACCTCCTCCACCGCCGGCGCACCCCGCAGCTCCGGCGAGCTCGAGCTCCGCCGCCGGCGCCGCCTCGGCTTCCGCGCCGCGATCCCGATCTGGATCCGGTCGCGTGAACAGTAAACCCTAACCCCCTCCGATTTTTTTCTAAGTCCCCAGATTTTTACTCCATATGCTCCTGTTCGAGGACCCGTATCTCCTCATCCGTAGCTCCGTTTTGGGCATATGATATATCAGAATCTTCGCCTCGACATGTACATCATTTCATTCCATTGCATCATTTGCATTTGTGGGCGTCTTGATGCCCAAAATGCTGTTAGAAGGAGGCTTCGTGAGTTAAATTGCAGATCCGTTAGTTCATCATGCACTTTTGTCATTTTTGCTATGTTTAATTCGTGCATGATATGCCTGTGCCCCTTTGGGATGTATTGTGAAGCATTTTGTCTTCTTTCTAGAGGTGCCACCCATGCATTTTTAGGATGTGTGTGTTGTCTTGTGCAAGCTTGCGAAGAAGGGTACCTGAGAATGCAGATTTCAGGGACTTAGTGATTTTCACTAAGTCTGGGATATTTTAGTTCATGATGCTATATGTCCAGCTTGTTTCCTAGTGATCCGTGCCTCTTTTGAGGATGATCATTAAGGGAGTTTTGATATTTATGTCATGCTATATCCATCCATGTCTTTGTTGGCATATGTGGAGTGATCTAGGTTGACTCAATCGAGCTCAACTTTTGCTTCGTTGTTATTCTGGGCAGATCGTCAACTTATTTGCGATTTTGCCGATGCTACCATTAGTGTTCCATGCATGCTATGCCTTCGTCCTTGCCATGTGTAGCTAGCACTTTGTGCCTTCTTGCTGGTTATATGCTCTCCTTGCCATGACTTGCACCGTAGTGAGTGCATCGAGCTCGTTTACATGCCTTCGTGGGTTAAATTTCAGCATATCTCAGTTTTCACCAAGTCTGAAAACTGATCGTGTTCGAGCTATGTTCGTGAGCTCGGTAGAGTATTTTGTGAACCCTTTTGGCCCCAGGTCACTTTGGGTGTTTTGTTAAGCTTGTTGAGTAGCTCCATGCCATGTTCTTACTTGTCATGTTCAGGTTTTCTATCATGTTGTTTTGCTGCTCCGAAGAGAGCATCGTGATCTGAAATTTCAGACTAGTGTTAATTTCACTAAGTCTGAAATCTGTTTTGCATTTGCGTTTTAGCCATGCTTGTTTGAACCTCTTAATGGATGAATTTGCCTATGGCTCAGTGCTAGTGTTTTGTCAACCATGTTGTGTACATCACTGCCATGTATTTTGTTTTCATGTTTGGTGGCTGTAGCATGTTCATTTCGTTGCATTTAGATGCCTACTTGCTGTTAAATCGCAGACCGGTGTCGTATCTTAAAACGCTTGCCATTTCCAAACCGTAGCTCCGATTCCAATGATCTTTATATCGTTTTCAAGCGATTTCATCCCCTCTATCCAGTGGCACACTTGGTTTTCCAAGTTGATGCCAGGTTCATGCATTTCCTGTCATATCTTGCATTTTGCATCCCGCATCGCATCCCGCATAGCATATCGTCATTTCATCATATTGCTTGGTCTTGCCCGTGGTTGATTGTATCCTTGTTGCTTGTTTGTCTTGTTGGCTAGAGTCGGGAGACGAGTTCGCTACCGAGGAGCCCGTTGAGTTCGCTTGTGAGGATCCAGTCAACTCTGACAACTGTGCATGCAAGATGATCATACCCTCGAAATCACTACTATCTTTGCTATGCTAGTTTGCTCGCTCTTTTGCTTTGCCACTGCTACGATGCCTACCTTTTGCTTGTCAGCCTCCCAATTGCCATGTTGAACCTCTAACCCACCTTTGTCCTAGCAAACCGTTGATTGGCTATGTTACCGCTTTGCTCAGCCCTTCTTATAGCGTTGTTAGCTGCAGGTGAAGATTGGAGCCGTTCCTTGTTGGAGCATTTATTTACTTGTTGGGATATCATTATATTGCTATGTTATCTTAATGCATCTATATACTTGGTAAAGGGTGGAAGGCTCGGCCTCTCGCCTAGTGTTTTGTTCCACTCTTGCCGCCCTAGTTTCCGTCATATCGGTGTTATGTTCCCGGATTGTTGCGTCCCTTACACGGTTGGGCTATAATGGGAACCCCTTGATAGTTCACCTTGATTAAAGCTTTTCCAGCAATGCCCAACATTGGTTTTACCATTTGCCACCTAGCCTCTTTTTCCCTTGGGTTTCCGGAGCCCGAAGGTCATCTTTATTTTAGCCCCCCACGGGCCAGTGCTCCTCTGAGTGTTGGTCCGAACTAGAGCCCTGTGCAGCGCCACCTCGGGGAAACTCGAGGTTTGGTTTTAGTTGTACGGATTGCTCATCTGAGTGTGCCCTGAGAAAGAGATATGTGCAGCTCCTATCGGGATTTGTCGGCACATTCGGGCGGTGTTGCTGGACTTGTTTTAACCTGTTGAAATGTCTTGTTGTACCGGGTTACCGAGTCTGATCGGTGTGTCCCAGGTGGAGGTCTATTCCTTCGTTGACCGTGAGAGCTTGTCATGGGCTAAGTTGGGACTCCCCTGCAGGGATTGAACTTTCGAAAGCCGTGCCCGCGGTTATGGGCAGATGGGAATTTGTTAATGTCCGGTTGTAGATTACTTGAACTAAACTTAATTAAAATGAATCAACCGTGTGTGTTACCGTGATAGCCCCTTCTCGGCGGAGTCTGAGAAGTGGACACGGTGTTGGAGTTATGCTTGCGCAGGGTGTTCCTTTAGCTTCTCGCTCGTGCTTCGCCTTCTCTTCTCGCTCTCTTTTGCGTATAAGTTAGCCACCACATATGCTAGTCGCTTGCTGCAGCTCCACATATATTTGCCTTATCCATTCCTATGAGCTTAAATAGTTTTGATCGCGTGGGTGTGAGATTGCTGAGTCCATGTGGCTCACAGATACTACAACTCCAGATGCAGGTCCAGGTGTTTCTGCTCCAGTTGACGATTACGAGCTCCAGTGGGAGTTCGACGAGGACTCTCAGCGATACTATGTGTCTTTTCCGGATGATCAGTAGTGGTGCCTAGTTGGGGTTATCGATTCAGGACCTTGTCGCATGTTGGGTTCTTTTCTATTTTGGCGCTGTAGTCGGGCCATGAGTGCTTGTTTGATGGATGTTATTTATGTACTATGATGTGACGTGGCGAGTGTAAGCCAACTATGTTATCTCCCCCTTTTATTATGTATTACATGGGATGTTGTAATGATTGCCTGACTTGCGACATTGCTTTCAATGCGGTTATGCCTCTAAGTCGTGCCTCGACACGTGGGAGCTATAGCCGCATCGAGGGCGTTACAGGGGTGGCCATAAATAGGAGGGGCGTGGTGCACCAAGGCCTGTGTGCCGGCGAGCTTCTAGCTGTTGCTGGAGGCCACGGGGGCGCGCGTGTGCGTGTCTGGGGCGTTTGTGGAGGTGGTCCACGACCAGGGGAAGGAAGAGAGGGAGCAGGAGGGGCCAGAGGCGCCGCGCTTGTGAGTGTGCTCATTGGAGCTCTCGGGCGGCCATGGCGCATGTGTGAGGGAGGTCGTAGGAGGGAGAAGGAAGAAGGGACCAGGGCTTAGTATGATGCGGACGCCGAGGCGCATCATCGGGCGCGCTGGGGAGGCCCGAGGTGGCCGGAGGTGGTTGGCAGGGGGCGTCTACAGTGCGGGAGCGCACTGTAGCGCGCTCCAAAGCATGCAAATGGCCGGCATGCCATTTTTTTGGCAAAGTGGGCATGGCCAGGCATGTCTGGTAGCTCTAGGGGGAAGTAAAGAAGAGGGGAGGAGCATTGGATGCCCTGGGGATCCAGTAGGAGAGGAGTGGGGTTGAGAGAGAGAGAGGGAAAAGGGCTGTCCAGAGGGGTAAATGAGGTGGTTTCACCCCTCAATCATTGAGCTGAGATGCAACCATTGTTACTTGAGGTAGAGGAGGACTTGTAGGGGCTGTGGTAAAAAGTGGAGGTCATGGAGAAGAGTGGAAGTGGTAAGAATAGTGTTTTTAGAAAAATGGCAGAAGGTGTTTGTTGTTGATTTGGGAAAGAAGATGAACTCCTCTTGTCATGAGGCTTGACAGGGTAAAATGGAATGAGAAAATAAGAGGTTTCACCAAGATTGAGTTTATTTGGGCAAAGTTGCCAATGCAACTTTTGTAAACCCTAGAAATTAGCAGAAATGAACTTGTGTAGATCTAGTTGAGAAAATCACTTCTCCTTGATGCACCACTTGGTGTAGTGGCCTCATTTGGTCATGTGAACATGCTCACAAAAGTTGAGAGCAAAATGAGAAAGTTGCCAATGTAAAGTTGTTCAAATTTGATTCTGGACAGAGAGGGTTTTGGGGCACTTTGATCAAGATATCGTTTTCTCCAACTTGTGCCATTTGGTCTAGATACATAATTAGACCATTGGAGCATGTGCACCAAGTTTGAGAACATTTGGACATGTTTGGCAATGTAGAGTTGCTCAAACTTCAAAATGGACAGAAATGGTTTTGAGGGGATTTGATGATGTTATCTTGTTCTCCAAGACATGAGACTTGTCAATATCATCAAACATGTCATACGTGACATGCTAGAATTTTCTTGGAATTGTTGGGGCATATTTCCTTTGTAAATATTTCAAAAGCTTGAAATATCCAGAAAGGGTTTTTGAGGGATTTGACCAATATTCTGAACATGACCATGTGTTGAAACTCTTATATATGGATAATATATGTCCATTGAGTTTCCCTAAATTTTCACAAATATTTTTAAAGTATTAAAATAATTTTAACCTATTAAAGACCATTTCTGGCCTAAAGAAAAAGCCTTTAAATAAAATAGGAAAATAACTTTTGAAATTATATTTTTGTGGTTTATGGAAGTCCTATATCTAATAGGTTTCAAATATACTCTTTGAAATATTTTTCATACCCCAAATCAAGTACTTGCAGTGCAAACCTCAATTCAGGGGTTTTTAGGAAACTAATTTTTGAAAATACTTTTTGGCCAAATTATTTTTGTAAGAAAATACTATATTGCTCTATACACATGGCATGATCATTGGGCAGAAGTTTGGGGCAAGGAGATGAAGTATAGAAGGTGGAGTTGTGTTGACTTTAAAGAGCACTTGAAAAACACAGAGAGAAAACCAACTCCAAATAAAAGCCAATAGATGCAACAGTTTTTGTCAAACCACACTTTATCATGATTTATTAGCTCAAGTGTTGTGGCATGAAAATCAGGGTGTGACACAACGCCATCTGCAGAGCATACTGGCGGCTCAGGAGGCCAGACACCACGTAGTCCTGGCGGAGATAGAGATGGTCCTCAAGGAACCGCTTGGACCCCCTGAGCCTCTAAGGCTCAGGGCTCCGGTGGCTCGTGAGGGTCGGCCTCTTCACTGCGCATCTTCAGCTACTCCAACACCCCTTCTACAATGGAATGATGACCCACAAGTATAGGGGATCTATCGTAGTCCTTTCGATAAGTAAGAGTGTCGAACCCTACGAGGACAGAAGGAAATGATAAGCGGTTTTCAGCAAGGTATTCTCTACAAGTACTGAAATAAGTGGTAACAGATAGTTTTGTGATAAGATAAATTGTAACGAGTAACAAGTAACAAAAGTAAATAAAGTGCAGCAAGGTGGCCCAATCCTTTTTGTAGCAAAGGACAAGCCTGGACAAACTCTTATAATAGGAAAAGCGCTCCCAAGGACACATGGGAATATCGTCAAGCTAGTTTTCATCACGCTCATATGATTCGCGTTCGGTACTTTGATAATTTGATATGTGGGTGGACTGGTGCTTGGGTGCTGTTCTTACTTGAACAAGTATCCCACTTATGATTAACCTCTATTGCAAGCATCCGCAACTACAACAAAAGTATTAAGGTAAACCTAACCATAGCATGAAACATATGGATCCAAATCAGCCCCTTACGAAGCAACACATAAACTAGGGTTTAAGCTTCTGTCACTCTAGCAACCCATCATCTACTTATTACTTCCCAATGGCTTCCTCTAGGCCCAAATAATGGTGAAGTGTTATGTAGTCGACGTTCACATAACACCACTAGAGGCTAGACAACATACATCTCATCAAAATATCGAACGAATACCAAATTCACATGACTACTAATAGCAAGACTTCTCCCTTGTCCTCAGGAACAAACTTAATTACTCACAAAGCATATTCATGTTCATAATCAGATGGGTAATAATATGCATAAAGGATCTGAACATATGATCTTCCACCAAATAAACCAACTAGCATCAACTACAAGGAGTAATCAACACTACTAGCCATAAGTATTGTGACATAACGTGAAATAATAGCCCATAATGCAATAAATATTGATACAAAAGCATGTTGCAAAATGGACGTATCAACTCCCCCAAGCTTAGACCTCGCTTGTCCTCAAGAGAAAAGCCGATAACAATAAATATGTCATCATGTTTAGAGGTAGAGGCATTGATAAAAATAAAATATGGACATGAAGGCATCATGATTATTTCATAACAGCAACAAATATAGGTTTTGTCATATGTTTACTTATGTTCAAGCGATGATCTTTTCACAATTCAAAAGTATGAATCAGAAACCTTATTGAGCACCAACAAATTATAACCTTAGTCATTGAAGCAATTGTAATTTATCATAACATCGGAAAGAGTCTATGTGAGAGCTTAAAAACAAGTCCACATACTCAACTATCACTTAGTCCTTCATAATTGCTAACACTCATGCAATACTTGTGGTTACGGAGTTTTAATCGGACACAGAGAAAGATAGGGGCTTATAGTTTTGCCCCACAACTTTTTACCTCAAGGGTAATGTCAACAATAATAATTCATGCTCCCCTACATCCAATTATAAATATATATCATGTTCTTTCCAACATGCTGAGCTTGCCAAAGGATAAAATGAAAAAGGAAAGGTGAAGATCACCGTGACTCTTCCATAAGGTAGAGGATAATAATATAAGATAGGCCCTTTGCAGAGGGAAGCAGAGGTTGTCATGCGCGTTTAGGGTTGATGCACAAAATATTAATGCAAAAGAACGTCACTTTATATTGCCCCTTGTATGTGGACCTTTATTATGCAGTCCGTCACTTTTATTACATCCACAACAAGTTCGTACAAAGCTTATTTTCTCTGCACTAATAAGTCATGCATATTTAGAGAGAATTTTTTATTGCTTGCACCGATGACAACTTACTTGAAGGATCTTACTCAATCCATAGGTAGATATGGTGGACTCTCATGGCAAAACTGGTTTAAGGGTATTGGAAGCACAAGTAGTATTTCTACTTGGTGATGAGAATTTGGCTAGCATGAGGGGGAAATGCAAGCTCAACACGTTAGAGGATCCATGACAACATACTTTATCTTAGATGTAAGAAAACATAACTCATTATGTTGTCTTCCTTGTCCAACCTCAACTCTTTAGCATGTCATATTTTGATGAGTGCTCCCAATCATAAAAGACGTCAACGATAATATATCTATATGTGAAACCTCTCTTTCCTTATTACTTCCTATTAATTGCAATGATGACCAAAGCTATATTTGTCAACTCCCAACAACTTTTAATCATCATACTGTTTCTATGTGAAGTCATTACTTTCAATAAGATCAATATGAACTCTTTGATTCTTTTTATTCTTTTTCTTCTTTTCTTTTATTCACCCAAGATCATGGCAAAATAATCAAGCCCTTGACTCAACACTAATCTTTATTATATAGCTCACGGACTCGATTACAAAGAAGGATCATAAAGCAAAACTCAAAACTAGATCATGCCATGACTTTATTCTACTAAATCAAGATACTACTAAAAGGATCGAACTAAGAAAAATGGTAAAGATAGGAGTTGTGATGGTGATACGATACCAGGGCACCTCCCCCAAGCTTGGCAGTTGCCAAGGGGAGTGCCCGTACCCATGTGATTATGTCTCCTTGTTTGTTGTTGGCGGTGGAGGTGTTGTTGATGATGCAGGTGGATAATCGCACATCGAGCATAAAAGCTCCTCCAATTTGCGGATAATGCCCTTGAGCCCAGCAATATGATCCTTCAACAAAATATTATCTTGTGTGAAATACTTGTTCTATATGCGGGCTAACTCAATCATCTTGAAGGCTTCAATCTCTGTTGGAGTGAAAAGGTTAGGTAAAGGTTGAGGGATGTCTTCTTCTTTCACCACCGGAGCTTGAACCTCCATGGCCTCTTGATCCTTTCATCCTTGTTGATCTCTTATGGTTCCTCTCTTTCAACTCTATCTTCAATAGCCAAGCATCCTTGTCTTTGTTGTTGGAGGAGGGAGAAGTCATGGTGCTCTAAATCTGCAACGGAAATAGCTCGAAACGAAAACAGAGGATATTTGCGTGATACGGGAGTCAAAACCTTCGGGAGTATATATAATGAATTTTTACCGACCAAAATACGTATCATGCAAGGAGATGGAGTCCGTAGGGCGCACGAGGTGCTCATGAGGTAGGGGGTGCACCCAGGCGGGTAGGGCGCGCCCTCCACCCTCGTGGAGGCCTCGTGTCCTTCCCGGACTGCTACTTATTTTTCTATTTTTCTAAATATTCCAAAATGGAGAAATAATGCCTTAAAAATTGTTTTGGAATCGGTTTACTTACCGTACCACATACCTATTCCTTTTCGGAGTCTGGAACGGTCTGGAAAGTGTCCCTTATATATTCGTCAGGGGTTACAGGTTCAATAATATTTGTTTCAACATTTATAGGATTACCTGAGATATAGTGTTTGATCCTTTGACCGTTTACCACCTTCGGATTTGTGCCTTCAAAGTTGTTGATTTTTATGGCACCGGAACGATAGACCTCCTCGATAACGTATGGACCTTCCCATTTAGAGAGAAGGTTTCCTGCAAAAAAATCTTAAACGAGAGTTGTATAGCAACACATAATCACCTACATTAAACTCACGCTTTTGTATCCTTTTGTCATGCCATCTTTTAACTTTTTCTTTAAACAACTTGGCATTTTCATAAGCTTGGGTTCTCCATTCATCGAGTGAGCTAATATCAAATAACCTCTTCTCACCGGCAAGTTTGAAATCATAGTTGAGCTCTTTAATAGCCCAATATGCCTTATGTTCTAGTTCGAGAGGTATGTGACATGCTTTTCCATAAACCATTTTATACGGAGACATACCCATAGGATTCTTAGATGCAGTTCTATAGGACCATAATGTGTCATTTAGTTTCTTGGACAAATTCTTTCTAGACCTATTGATAGTCTTTTGCAAAATTAATTTGAGCTCTCTATTGCTCAATTCTACTTGACCACTAGACTGCGGGTGTTATGGAGATGCAATTCTATGATTAACATCATATTTAGCAAGCATTTTACAGAAAGCACCATGAATAAAGTGTGAACCACCATCGGTCATTAAATATCTAGGGACTCCAAACCTTGGAAAAATAACTTCCTTAAGCATTTTAATAGAGGTGTTATGATCAGCACTACTAGTTGGAATAGCTTCTACCCACTTAGAAACGTAATCAACCGCAACTAAAATATGTGTATATCCATTAGAGGCAGGAAAAGGTCCCATATAATCAAAGCCCCAAACATCAAATGGTTCAATAACAAGTGAATAATTCGTAGGCATTTCTTGACGTCTACTAATATTACCAATTCTTTGACATTCATCACAAGACAAAACAAACTTACGGGCATCCTTGAAGAGAGTAGGCCAATAAAAACCGGATTGCAATAACTTATGTGCAGTTCTATCTCCAGCGTGGTGTCCTCCATAAGCTTCGGAGTGACACTTGCGTAGGATCTGTTCCAGTTCATGCTCAGGTACACAATGTCTAATAACACCATCTACTCCTTCTTTATAAAGATGTGGGTCATCCCAAAAGTAATGTCGCAAATCATAGAAAAACTTTTTGTTTTGTTGGTATGTGAAGCTAGGTGGTATAAATTTAGCAACAATATAATTAGCATATCAGCATACCATGGAGTGCTACGAGAAGTGCTTATGACATTTAATTGTTCATCAGGAAAGCTATCATCAATAGGTAGTGGGTCATCAAGAACATTCTCTAACCTAGATAAGTTATCTGCAACGGGGTTCTCAGCTCCTTTTCTATCAACAATATGCAAATCAAATTCTTGCAGCAAGAGAACCCATCTAATAAGTCTAGGTTTTGCATCTTTCTTTTCCATAAGATATTTAATAGCAGCATGATCAGTGTGAATAGTTACTTTAGAATCAACAATATATGGTCTGAATTTATCACAAGCAAATAGAGCTGCTAAAAGTTCCTTTTCGGTAGTAGCATAATTTCTTTGGCATTGTCTAGAGTCTTACTAGCATAATGGATAACATTTAATTTCTTATCAACTCTTTGCCCTAGAACAACACCTACAGCATAATCACTAGCATCACACATAATTTCAAAGGGTAAATTCCAATCAGGTGGCTGAACAATAGGTGTAGAGACTAATGCTTTCTTAAGTATTTCAAATGCTTCTACGCAGTCATCATCAAAGACAAATGGTACATCTTTTTGTAGTAAATTAGTCAGAGGCCGAGAAATTTTTGAGAAGTCCTTAATGAACCTCCTATAAAATCTAGCGTGACCAAGGAAACTTCTTATAACTTTGATGTCCTCGGGACATGGCATCTTTTCAATAGCATCAACCTTGGCTTTATCAAATTCAATACCTCTTTCAGAAACTTTGTGCCCCAAGACAATACCTTCATTAACCATAAAGTGGCACTTTTCCCAATTCAAGACAAGATTAGTTTCTTCACATCTCTGCAAAACTCGATCAAGATTGCTCAAGCAATCATCAAAAGAGGAACCATAGACGGAAAAATCGTCCATGAAAACCTCACAAATTTTTTCACAAAAATCAGAGAATATAGCCATCATGCATCTTTGAAAGGTAGCAGGTGCATTACATAAACCGAAAGGCATACATCTATAAGCAAAGGTACCAAAAGGGCATGTAAAAGTAGTCTTTGATTGATCTCTAGCCGACACAGGTATTTGAGAGAAACCAGAATAACCATCTAGAAAGCAGTAGTGTGTATGTTTGCATAATCTTTCTAGCATTTGATCAATAAAAGGTAAGCGGTAATGATCTTTCTTAGCAGCCTTATCTAATTTGCGGAAATCAATTACCATCCTATAACCTATGATAATTCTTTGCAGAATCAATTCATCTTTATCATTAGGGACAACAGTAATACCTCCCTTCTTAGGAACACAATGGACAGGACTTACCCACTGACTATCAGCAACGGGATAAATTATACATGGCTCTAGAAGCTTGAGTATTTCTTTTCTTACCACTTCTTTCATTTTAGGATTCAAACATCATTGAGGATCACGAACTGGTTTGGCATCCGCTTCTAAATTTATTTTATGTTGACATAGAGTGGGACTGATGCCCTTAAGATCATCAAGAGTATATCGAATAGCAGCACGATGCTTCTTCAGAGTTTTCAATAATCTTTCTTCTTCATGCTCTGAAAGGTTAGCACTAATAATGACAGGATATATTTTATTTTCATCAAGATAAGCATATTTAAGATTATCAGGCAACGGTTTAAGCTCAAACACGGGATCACCCTTGGGTGGAGGAGGATCCCCTAGGATTTCAATAGGCAAATTGTGTTGCAGAATAGGTTTGTGTTTATAGAATACTTCATCTATTTCCCTTCTTTCATTCATGAACATATCATTTTCATGGTCTAGCAAATAGTGTTCTAAAGGGTCACTAGGAGGTACGGAAATAGAAGCAAGACCAATAATCTCATCTTTACTAGGCAATTCTTCCTCACGATGTTGTTTACTAAATTTAGAGAAACTGAACTCATGAACCATATCATCCAAGCCAATAGTAACAACATTCTTTTCGCAGTCTATCTTAGCATTAACAGTATTCAAGAAGGGTCTACCAAATATAATGGGACAAAAGCTATCTTGTGGATAACCAAGAACAAGAAAATCAGCGGTATATTTGGTTTTTCCACACAAGACTTCAACATCTCTAACAATTCCTATTGAAGATATAGTATCTCTATTGGCAAGTTTAATTGTAACATCAATATCTTCGAACTCAGCAGGTGCAATATCATGCATAATTTCTTCATACAAGGTAATAGGTATAACACTAGCACTGGCACCCATATCACATAAGCCATGATAACAATGATCTCCTATTTTAACAGAAATAACAGGCACGCCTACCACAGGTCTATGTTTATCTCTAGCACAAGGTTTAGCAATTCTAGCAGTTTCACCACGAAATTTAATAACATGCCCATCAATATTATCAGACAAGAGATCTTTAACAATAGCAATATTCAGTTCTACTTTGACTTGCTCAGGAGGTGTATAAGTTCTAATGTTGCTTTGACAAACAATAGTTGAAGCTTTAGCATCATCCTTCATTCTAACGGGGAAAGGTGGTTTCTCAACATAAGAAGTGGGAACAATATGATCATTAGAAGTGACAGTCTTTTCTTCAACTTTAATAGGTGCAGCTACTTTTACTTCTATGGGAGGATGATATTTAAACCACTTCTCCTTGGGGAGATCAACATAAGTAGCAAAAGATTCACAGAAAGAAGCTACTATCTCAGAGTCAAGTCCATATTTAGTGCTAAACTTACGGAATATGTCGGTATCCATAAAAGATTTAACACAATCAAACTTAGGTGTCATACCTGACTCCTTACCTTCGTTGAGGTCCCAATCTTCAGAGTTACGTTTAATTCTATCCAATAAATTCCATTTAAATTCAATAGTATTGATCATAAAAGAGCCAACACAAGAAGTACCGAGCATGGTGCGATTGTTATCAGAAAGCCGAGCATAAAAACTTTGCATAATTACTTCTCTTGAGAGATTATGATTGGGGCATGAATATAACATTGATTTAAGCCTCCCCCAAGCTTGAGCGATGCTTTCTCCTTCGCGAGGCCAAAAATTATATATATAATTGCGATCATGATGAACAAGATGCATAGGGTAATACTTTTGATGAAATTCCAATTTCAATCTTTTATAGTTCCATGATCTCATATCATCACATAGCCTATACCATGTCAATGCGTCTCCCTTCAAAGATAAAGGGAAGGCCTTCTTCTTAACAACATCATCGGGTATACCTGCAAGCTTAAATAGTCCACAAACTTCATCCACATAGAGTAGATGTTCATCAGGATGCTTTGTTCCATGTCCTATAAAAGTGTTAGCTAGCAGTTTTTCCATCATACCCGAAGGAATTTCAAAAGGAGTTTCCTTTTCAATAGGTTCAGTAGGTTCAGTAGGTTGAGGAGCAACTCTTTGCTCTACTGGACGGGGTGAAGATACCCCGACCAAGCCCCTCAGAGAATTACTTTCCATAGTAACAAGTGACAGAAAATTTCAGCACACTAAATAAATTTTTCCTTACGAAATTCCACCTACCAAAGGCGCTACACTCCCCGGCAACGGTGCTAGAAAAGAGTCTTGATGACCCACAAGTATAGGGGATCTATCGTAGTCCTTTTGATAAGTAAGAGTGTCGAACCCAACGAGGAGCAGAAGGAAATGATAAGCGGTTTTCAGCAAGGTATTCTCTGCAAGTACTGAAATAAGTGGTAACAGACAGTTTTGTGATAAGATAAATTGTAACGAGCAACAAGTAACAAAAGTAAATAAAGTGCAGCAAGGTGGCCCAATCCTTTTTGTAGCAAAGGACAAGCCTGGACAAACTCTTATAATAGGAAAAGCGCTCCTGAGGACACATGGGAATATCGTCAAGCTAGTTTTCATCACACTCATATGATTCGCGTTCGATACTTTGATAATTTGATATGTGCGTGGACCGGTGCTTGGGTGCTGTTCTTACTTGAACAAGCATCCCACTTATGATTAACCTCTATTGCAAGCATATGCAACTACAACAAAAGTATTAAGGTAAACCTAACCATAGCATGAAACATATGGACCCAAATCAGCCCCTTACGAAGCAACGCATAAACTAGGGTTTAAGCTTCTATCACTCTAGCAACCCATCATCTACTTATTACTTCCCAATGGCTTCCTCTAGGCCCAAATAATGGTGAAGTGTTATGTAGTCGACGTTCACATAACACCACTAGAGGCTAGACAACATACATCTCATCAAAATATCGAACGAATACCAAATTCACATGACTACTAATAGCAAGACTTCTCCCTTGTCCTCAGGAACAAACGTAATTACTCACAAAGCATATTCATGTTCATAATCAGAGGCGTAATAATATGCATAAAGGATCTGAACATATGACCTTCCACCAAATAAACCAACTAGCATCAACTACAAGGAGTAATCAACACTACTAGCAACCTACTAGCACCAATCCCGGACTTGGAGACAAGAATTGGATACAAGAGATGAACTAGGGTTTGGAGATGAGATGGTGCTGGTGAAGATGTTGATGGAGATTGCCCTCTCCCGATGAGAGGAACGTTGGTGATGATTTCCCCCTCCCGGAGGGAAGTGTACCGGCAGAACAGCTCTGCCGGAGCCCTAGATTGGTTCCGCCAAGGTTCCGCCTCGTGGCGGCGAAGTCTCGTCCCGAAAGGTTGCCTTCTATTTTTTTTCTCATCGAAAGACTTCATATAGGAGAAGATGGGCGTCGGAGAGCCACTAGGGGGCCTACAAGGTAGGGGGCGCGCCCCAGGGGGGGGGCACCCTCGTGAGCAGGGTGTGGCCCCCCTGGCCTTCATCTTTGGCGATGATTTTTCTTTATTTACTTTAAGATATTCCGTGGAGTTTCAGGACTTTTGGAGTTGCGCAGAATAGGCCTCCAATATTTGCTCCTTTTCTATCCCAGAATTCCAGCTGCCGGCATTCTCCCTCTTCATGTAAACCTTGTAAAATAAGAGAGAATAGCCATAAGTATTGTGACATAACGTGAAATAACAGCCCATAATGCAATAAATATTGATACAAAAGCAAGATGCAAAATGGACGTATCATGGAACCAGGTGACATCTTCCGAGTTCATTTCAGCTGGGAGCGCCCTCAGGGCTGCATCATTCCCAGGCCGCATGGGTCTGTCCCTGCGGCATGTATCTCTTTTGCTTATGTCTTTAGTTACCTTGCTGGGGGCGCCCCTCGGGCTGCATCATCCCAAGCCACGCGGGCCTGACCCAGTGGCATGTATCCCTCTTGCATTTATCTAAGTTGATTTGCCCTTTGTGCTTAACTTGCCTATGATTATTCGCCTGCTCGATTGGCACCTACCTCTAGAGCTGCTTACTCTGGCACGGCGCTTGCGCATGGGTCCAACCCTGCAATGTCGACAAATCTGAGTGGTCGAGCTCTGGCCCACGGCAGCCCCTCAAGCGTCACCTCACCAGGCCTTCAGTGCCGTCGCCACTCTCTCGGAGCAACCAATGGCCGGTCGGCAATCATAATGGCAACCCATGCTTTTCTCGTGTTGGTTTACAGGAACCTTCTGAGGTCTATAGCGGGTGGCACCACGAGCTCCTTCTTTCCCGCGCGATCCTCTTGCGCGTTAAAAGGGGGGCTCCTGAGCATCGCGACTCAGGAGCTCTTACTGGCTCTCTAGCCCTCACCCCCTAGCCTTGTCCACGGCATCGCGACCAGGCATACCAGCGGCGGCTGAGCTCGGTCGCGGGCCAGGACCTGAGGACGTAGAGCACAAAGGAGAGTGTGGGGAAGAGAGGGGAAGCTCACGAGGGCCTAACCAAGCTACATCCCAGCTGCCAACGTACAAGTCTGCCTGGAATAGCTAATTGATGCGACACAAAATCTCCACCTAACGCAGCTCTATGACGGCAATGTTGCCTTCCTTTCTCATCTTTCGGCGGCTGCTTGTGCGCTAAAGGGGACATCCTGAGCATCGTGCCTCACGGGCTCTTACTGGACCTTGGGCCACTCACCTCCTGGCCTTGACCATAGCATCGCGACCTGGTATACCAGCAATGGCTGAAGCCTGCCTGTGGACCGGGACCTATCAGTGTAGAGCACAGAGTCGTCGCGAGGTTAGAAAGGAGGAACCAAGCCGGGACAGGACAAGCATTCACACTGCTTCATAATAAGGATAATATCAACAAAATACGTCGCGGGCCCTTTACATGCCCCCATGGGGTGTTTTCTCGATTCCTCGTTGGAAACAAAAGACGCGAATCCTAATGAGCCCCTAAATACATGTGCCTCCATGGCCGACGCCATCATCAATAGTGGGACACGGGAGGCCGGAGCCAATCCCATCCAGACTAGCTGCGGCGACAGCCTGATGCAGCCGCCTTGCCCCGAGCACGGCGCGAGCTCGGGGGCACGTAGCTGTCGTCGCTTGTCTCCGGAGTCACGAAGTGCTCAGGAGAGTCACTGGACTCCAAGCATCGCCGCTGCTGCCAGAGGGGCCGTTGGGGAAGCGGACGACAGGCCTAGCCCTTGCCACATCGATATCCTGGTTGCCTCCTCTGGGGCAGCACTCCAGGCGGTGGCCTTCTGCGTCAAAGACCTTGAAGAGCATCAGGGAGGCGCCATTGAATTCAAAATGAATCACGAGGGCACCCCCTGTCCGGCAGACCCGGGCGACCTCGCCCTAGCCTCGGGTCATGAAGACCTTGCCCGGAGCGACGACTTCAACCTCAACTCCGGTCGCCGGAGCACCGCAGTCGGCATGCTGCAGCCAAAGCTCGAGAGGCCCCCTCGGCGGCATCTCAAAGGCGAAGAATGAAGGGAAGCGGATCCAGTTGCTTGGAGGCATCGCTGCGTGAAGCACGAGCTCACGAGAGGAGTCCGTGGCATGGACTCCAGGAGCGACGGCGCGCGCCGCCATGGCTCGTCGACCTCGCCTGCGGCGCAGGCAGCATCGCTCGTCGTCTCCTTCTCCAGGGCCCTCGACCCGGGCGTACAGGGGAAGCGGGAACCAAGGAGGTGGCCGCTCGCACCAAGGCCTCGTCATCTACAGCCTCGCAACCTCGTCGCGGCGGCATGGGACAGGTCGTTTCTTTGGCGGGAGCGGGTCAGGCCCCTCCCGGGGGCCTTTCCTTTCACTTCGACGGAGAACCTGCAGATCAGTGCCATTGGCGTCGAGAATGGAGGTGGAGCAGGGGAGAAGAAGCAGACAGAGCAAGAAGGGATGGACAACAGGGGCTCCCGCCCCTCCGTACTTATAGCCCAAGGGAGGCTAACCATCGACCTCCACGATCACAGGTAATGATGACTCTTTTTGCATGCTGCAGGGACTCGTCAAATCAGGCAGTTGCTGAGGCAGCATGGGGAAGCGGAGACGCCCACGTCCAATCAATCGCCACGTGGCGACCAAGGCTGTAGGTCATTGGGGGCCCGCGGCGTTCCACACTTGCCCTTTGGCTTCGCTGCTAAGCCAAGTCCGAGCATGCCTTGGGCCCGGGGGCTTCTATCGGCGTTCTGGGAACGGGGGTCCCCAGACTTGCCTGCCTGTAGCCTGCAGCGTGGCTCAACAAGTGGCCCTGTACGGCCCGTCTTCATCAACAAACACTCAAGACCCTCGCGAGGGGCCAAGCCTCGTGGGGCAGATGATGCAAGGCCTCCTCAGGGGCGTCCTCACCAGGCAGGCTCACGAGGAGGCGGAGAGATCTAGGCAAGGGGTGCCTCGCGAGGTGCTCATGACGCAAGCCATGACGATCAATACCAGGCGGGCGCCAGCCTGCGTAGTGTCCTCGTTTCCACTTTGGTGCAAGGGGGGCAAGCGCATGCGCGGAGTACGGAGGCATCAGGCAAAGGTGTCCATATTGGGGCAACGAGACCAAGACTGGCAGAGCGGCAGTACGGAGGTCACCATGGATCCCAAGACGGTGTCACCACCAGAGCCTTTGGCAGTCGAAGTTCACCTTTAGTCAGGATAGCTTGTACTAGTTGTCCCCCTTCAAAATGGCCGTTGTTGGCTCCCTTCCCGCTCAATATTTGGGAAGAGGACCATGGCCTCTATAAATAGGGCTAGCCACCACAGTAGAAGGCAATCGGATCTGGAGCCAAGAGAGACGGATCAAATCCTCTCCAAACACACCACCACAAGAACACCTCTCCTTGAGAGGCTGTTCTTCCTCTATACTATTCATCATCAGCCCAAGAGGCAATCCACCACACCACACATGCATTAGGGTATTACACCACAAAGGTGGCCCGAACCAGTATAAACCTCGCGTCTCTTGTGTTGTTCATCGTGCTAGCTAGAAATCTTGGCGAGGTTGTGGGCGTGTTTCGGTAGCGAGAAGATCTTCGTGCGCACCCCAGAGTTCGAACCTTAAGGGTTTTGCCGGAACCCGATATCCGACAAGACGTTCTACCGCCAAAGATAAAACCTCCCGAAACTCTATTTTCCAAGAGGATTTTGGCCTAGCCAGAAGCACCACTAAACTAATTTTTCGTTAGCTTCAGTTTGACAGGTCGTGGAGCAAAAATAGAGTTCGTATGCAAAAGTTATAGCCGTTTTATCGAGACCGCTCCAACAGATTTCAGCACTGCGGAAATCACATTTCCACGGTGTTGATCTATGTTCCAATTCGATCAATATCATTGATCTTCGCGTGCTGCATCCGGATTTATGTTCCACTGTCTATCCCGATGGTGGATACCGACCGGTAGGGTAACTCGTGTCACGACCTTTGCGTCATGTTCACGGAAACAAGATAATGAAACCAACCTTCAACACTAACGAGCGAGGCCGATCTCATCGACCTGCACCTAAACCGATCTACGCATCTCATATGCATACCATCAAATCTATCACCACACAGCGGTGGCTCTGATACCACTGTTGGAACATGCGGTAAGCTATGCTAGCGCCAAATAAAATTTTCTATCGTGTACCCAAGTTCATGCTGGTGGAAATAGATTACGAGATCAGGTTTACGACTAGACGCGCAGTCACCGTAGCGGAAGTAGAGTTGGTGATGCGTGTAGTCGATCTCTCGGCCCGTCTCCTCCTCTTGTTACCGATCTCCCGCGAACAGCGGAGACCCAGGAACGGTGATCTCCCGCGAACGGAGCATCGCGGTTCCCTCAAACGATTCGTCCAAGAACCACAGATGCGATGCCTCCAAGGTATCCACACGTGCGGGGTGCAGCGGCGGGCGGCGGACTGCTAGGTCCGATCGCATGTCATGGGCATATGGAGTGGTGACGACTATTGAGGGTTGGAAAGATTAACCCTAAGTGGTGCACCCGCTCCCCTTTATATAGACATCCAAGGTGGGCTCAACACTTGAGCTCACTACGAGTCTGCGTCCATTTGCACTCGGATCCAATCCGTACGGGCTGCAGCCCCTTATGTGTGCGACCCTATAGGTCCACGTACACATGGACATGACTAGAGTCGATAGTTGGTAGCGGCTCCTAGCAGAACGTGCCAACTCTCATGTGTGCGTAAAGTCGTTTGACAAACCTCGACAATGTGTCATATGCATCATTCCTTTTGCCTCACGATATTTGTTGTTGAGCTCAAGGCGAGTACTTGTCACCCTTGTGATAGCTCGACCTCTCTTCTCGAAACTGTGATACAAATTCTTGAACTGGGTTAACACTTAACCCAAGTTGCATGACCATTCTTTCTGAATCTGATCACACGAGAGGGCCCAGAGAATATCTCACCAAATAGAAGGGGCAAATCCCATCTTGGTCAACCATGTCTCGCGGCATGTTTCATGACTCACCCGAAAGATACCTTTATAACTACCCAGTTATGGAGTAGCATTTGATAGACCCTAAGTGAGTCGATCCTCATCCCGAGAACATGCGAGGACCTCAGGTCTAGGACATGGCATAGACATTGTACTTGAGACTAACAGATGACTATATCACGTTGTGTCTCAAAGTGGGTGTGTCCAACTCGGTGATTTCCATCCCCGAGCCCATACTATCGGTTTAGCATCTCCATGCACATGACCTGTGAAACATAGTCATCAACCGAGTTGTATACTAGTCAAGGATATGTGTCTGCATAACCTTATCAACTAGGGACCATTAGAACAATCATCATACAATACATAGTTCCACAAACAAGTCACATAATTATTGATACATATCATTGATGATGTTCAAGGACAATACAAAGGACTCATGAATACATGTGGAAATATCATCATCACATGATTGCTTCTAGGGCATATCTCCAACAGTGAGGGCCTTTGTGATTTGACGGCTCATTACTGCTGGAAGGCGGGGCCTTGTGATTTGACTGCTCATATAAATATTGCTAATGACCTGAGGAGGAGCAAATAACCGTGTGGTATACTAGAGTTTTCCACTGGAGTACTAGTACGACAGAGGAGCATGAAACATGGCAACCTAGTGCGATATGGCGATAAAAATGATCTAATTTGCTAGCATCGATCCACGTCACTGCTCATCATTAGCATTGTTTCGTTCATGCCTCATAGAGAACATGACACGTGTGCCGAAACACCTGAAGCAAAAGAAGAAACACAAGAGCAAAAGAAGAAGGAAGATTACCCCCCCCCCCGAAAAAGAAGGAAGACACACACACACAAAGTCTGGGGCGCTGCTCTCTACTACATGAAGGGTTGCTGCCGTGGAGTCATACCTTCTCTTCACGCCTCCACGACCTCCAACTACTCGTGCATCTCCTTCGCCATCTTCTTCATTCTGTCCATGACGCGGGATTTCTCAACGCAAGCCTTCATCATCTCTCTACGACTGCATTACATACCTTGACAACAGTTGAGTGCTCGATGCGGGAGCTTCGCCAACTCCTCCTTCTGTTCCATGACGAGGGCGTGCAACATCTTCAGCGAGGAACTACTCTTCTCATGCAGCTTCTTCCAGCCGGCATTCTCCTCCTTCACCAGGTCGAGATCGTGGTGGAGCTTCGCATTGTCCTCCTGAAGTTGCAGGATTTAGCCAGTTGCCTTCTTATCTTTTGGCGTTCTGGATACGGGGGAACCCAGACTTGCCTGCCTGCGGCCCACTACATGGCTCCATTGACGGCCTAGTAAGGCCCAGCCTCAGCATCAACAAGTCAAGTCGTCGCGAGGGGCCAAGCCTCGCGAGGTGGGCAACACCAAGACCTCCAAGGGGATCGGCCTCCTCAGGTTGGCTCCCAAGGAACAGAGATTTCTATGCAAGGTGCACCTCACGAGGCTCAACTGACCCGAGCCATAACGACCAAGGCCAGGCAGGCGTCAGCAGGCACAGAGTACCAGTTTCCTCTTTGGTGCAAAGGAGGCAAGGAGCATGCCCGGAGTCCTGAGAAATCAGCCAAAGGTTTCCATTCTGGTGCAACAAGACCATGACCGCCAGGAGAGCAGGGCGAAGGTCATCGCCGGGCCCATCACAGCGTCACGACAAGATGCTTTTGCAGGCGAAGGCCACTTTAGTCAGGATAGGATGTACTTGTTGTCCCCCTTCTAATCTGGCTGTTGTGGGATCCCTTCCCGCCAACATATGGGAAGAGGACCAAGGCCACTATAAATAGGAATTAGTCACCACAAGAGGGGGATCGAATCGATTCCCACCTCACCACCTCACCAGCTCACTCGAGCTCAAGAACACCTTACCTCCCGAGGTAGTTCATCCACTGTATGAGTTCATCCTCAGCCCCTCGAGGCAATCCACCACAAAGCTAGAGTAGGGTATTACACTGCAAGTTGGCCCAAACCAGGATAAACTGCTGTGACTCTCTGCCCCTTTGAGCTCGACGCACTAGGCTGTGAAGATTGCGAGTAGGCAGACTGGGTAGGTTGAGATCTCCGCACGCACCCCAGAGTTCGAACCTATCACGGGTTTGCGGAACCCGAAATCTGACATTTGGTGCGCCAGGTAGGGGTGCGTCGAATCCTCTCGTCCGTCGATGGATCCACCGCTACTCCGACGCTTCCATGGCTGACACATGTCGGGCTCGTGCTGAGCGTCGGGCCGCGCTCGCCGCCCGCGTCGCTCAGACGACGCTAGCAGGCGACGACTGTCCTCGTCGTCCCCCATCACCAGCGACAAATGCCGCTACGGGCCCTGCTGGCCACGAGCAGCAAGCTTCATCGCTACACCTAGCAACGCGCAAGCTGCTTTGCTCATGGTGCAGGAGCTCATTTGCTACCGGCCAGTCGATTACTTCTACGAGCAGTGGCTTGAGTGCATCGCCGAGGTCATCAGCGCCGCCGGAGACTCTGCTGCGCTAGCCCGCTCACTGCCTCAATAGCCGCCTGTTGTGGGCGACGTGGCTCACGGGGCGCCTCCACCACCTCTGGTCCAGGGCGCCATCGTCGAATCAAGGAGGGCAGCACCACGGTGCGAACCGCGGCGTCAGGCGCCTTTGCAAGAAGAAGCAAGCTGTCAGGTGGTGCAGTGGCCCCAAGAAGATGCACGTGCGCTTCCAGCACCTCTACGTCAAGACCGTGCGTCGCCTATGGTGGTGGCGCGCGAGCACCAAGACCAGGCTCCACCACCCCGACGGGCTCCCGTGACCATAGCGAGGTGTCGCCATTCACCGCGGAGCTGCGCAAAGTCTTCTGGCCGGGCAAGTTCAAGCCCGACCTACCCCCATGCTATGACAGCACCGCCGACCCTACCGAGTTCCTGCAACTCTACGAACTAACCATCAAGGCGGCCAGCGGCGACGAGAAGATCGTGGCAACTAGTTCCCCATGGCCCTCAAGGATGGCGCGCGCTCCTGGCTCCTGAACCTCCCCGTGGATCTGTCTCCTCCTAGGATGAGATGCATGACCGCTTCATCGCCAAGTTCCAGGGCACTCGCGACCGCCCGCCAGCCACGGGTGACCTATGATGCATCAAGCAACAGCCAGGAGAGACCCTGCAGAAGAACATCCAGTGCTTCAACAATGTTCGCCTCAACATCCCCAAGGTGTCAGACGAGGCCATCATCTCAGCATTTGCTGATGGCGTCTGCGACATCAAGATGGAGGAACTCGCCATACATGAAGACCTCAACATAGCCTTGGAGATGTTCAACATGGCGAACAAGTGCACGAGGGCTGAGGAGGGACACCTCTCCCTCATCGAGCTCCCCAATGCTGACACAGAACACAAGAAAGCCAAGGCTAAGGACATGAAGCAGAAGGGGCCGGCTGTGCTCGCAGCCTAGCTAGAGATGTAGCATGACTGCGATCACCCTGAGTCATCCAAGGGCATCCGTCCGTTCTACGTCTTCCACAACATGCACAACCACAAAACAAACGGCTGCGAGGAGCTCAGGGCCCTCTGCGACGGGCGCCTCGGTCGATGCCCCGAGTGCAACAATTGAGGCTACGGTCATGGAGGTGGCCGAGGTGGAGGACGCTAGGATGGCCGCGACCATCGCTAGGGGTGGTGCGACTAGCCTCAGGAGGACCGCTGGCAGGGTGAGCCTCGCAAGGGCGCTTGGAGGGAACACCCTCACGAGGATCGGCCTCAAGGCAACACTGGTCTTCCTCCACTTCCTGCTCCGCAAAGAAGGAATGAAGATCATCACCAGGACGAGGGGGTTGGTGGCTTCCAGGAGCCTCGTGCCATTGCCTGCATCTTGGGCGGCTCCCATGCCCCAACCTCTCACCACGTCTTCAAGCAGTTCGCGCATGAGGTGAACGCGGCACTCCCCAAGCTCGAGGCGTCATGCTCGCTCAGGTGGTCCAAATACGCCATCACCTTCAACTCCTCCGACCAGCTCAAGTGCACGGCCATAGCTGGCGCGCTCCCAATGCTCTGCTCGCCCATCATCAGCAACATACTCGTCACCAGGACCCTCATTGATGGCGGAGCAGGGCTCAATGTTCTCTCTGTCCAGATGTTCAACAGGCTCCAAGTGCCATACCACCAGCTTCAGCCTACCAAGCCCTTCTCAGGAGTGACCGATGGCTCCACACACCCGATAGGATAAGTCCGCTTCCCTGTCACCTTCGGCAAGCGCGGCAACTACCACACCGAGCTCATTGACTTTGATGTCGCCAATATTCGTCTGCCATACAACGCCATCCTCGGGTACCCAGCACTGGCCAAGTTCATGGCAGCGACGCACCACGGCTACAACGTCCTCAAGATGCCAGGGAGCGGCGGCATCGTCATGGTCGCCTGCGAGGAAAAGGACGCGGTGTGCTCTCTCGAGCGCGCCTACCAAGCTGTAGCGGTCAAGAACCCTGAAGACAAGGACGATGTCCTCCCTCCTGAGGTCACCCCCAAGACAAAGAAGTTGCAGCTGCGCCAAGTATCTCATGAGGAGGCATCGCCCGACAGTGCCGCGCTGAGCCTCGCGTCCATGGATGGGGCGCCTTCACCTAACACATAGGAATGCGCGCCAAGCGTCCCTCTCAGGTTGGGCTCGGGGGCTCTCCTCTGGAGGGCCTCAGACCTAGCCAATGTCACAAGGGAGGCGCTCGGGCACCATGTGGAGGCATGCTTCAACGCATGCTTCCGTGGAGAAGAGACATGGCGTGAGGCGCTAGGCGCTCAGGAATTCATCAGCAAGGCAGTCAAGGAGATTCAGGAGGCAAGGGCTCTGCAGGGCGGTCGGCGCCCACCGCTAGGCGCGGCTCCTTTCCGTGGAGAGGGTGAGGAGTTATGCGTGTGCATCGACATCCCAGGGCTCAATAGGGCCACGCCTCGGTAGCTCTTCTGGCCGTCCCGTGTCGGCCAATGCGAGGGTCCCCCTCACAGGTACTTTCGCATGCACTTTGGGCTACCGAGTGCGGCTATTGCATTTTAGCGTCGGATGCGGGATGTCCTAGAGGCTCGAGAGGCAAGGAACCGGGCAATCCTGGCTGAGATGGAGATGGATCCTCATGGGCCCACCAGGCCCCCAGAGCCTCCGGAGGCTCAGGGCCAGGGAGGCTCAGAGCAGGGCGAAGGTCATCGCCGGGCCCATCACAGTGTCACGACAAGAGGCTTTTGCAGGAGAAGGCCACTTTAGTCAGGATAGGATGTACTTGTTGCCCCCCTTCAAATCTGGCTGTTGTGGGGTCCTTTCCCGCCAACATTTGGGAAGAGGACCAAGGCCACTATAAATAGGACTTAGCCACCACAAGAGGGGGATCGAATCGATTCCCACCTCACCACCTCACCAGCTCACTTGAGCTCAAGAACACCTTACCTCCCGAGGCAGTTCATCCATTGTATTAGTTCATCCTCAGCCCCTCGAGGAAATCCACCACAAAGCTAGAGTAGGGTATTACACTGCAAGTTGGCCCAAACCAGGATAAACTGCTGTGACTCTCTGCCCCGTTGAGCTCGACGCACTAGGCTGTGAAGATCGCGAGTAGGCAGACTGGGTAGGTTGAGATCTCCGCACGCACCCCAGAGTTCAAACCTATCACGAGTTTGCGGAACCCGAAATCCGACATTTGGCATGCCAGGTAGGGGTGTGTCGAATCCTCTCGTCCTTCTATCGATCCACAGCTACTCCGACGCTTCCATGGTTGACGCACATCGGGCTCGTGCTGACCGCCGGGTTGTGCTTGCTGCCCGTGTCGCTCAGACGACGCTAGCAGGTGACGGCTGTCCTCGTCATCCCCCATCACCAGCGGCAAATGCCGCCACGGGCCCTGCTGGCCACAAGCAGCAAGCTTCATCGTTGCACCCAGCGAACGCGGAAGCTGCTCTGCTCATAGTGCAGGAGCTCATTTGCTACCGGCCAGTCGATTACTTCTACGAGGAGTGGCTTGAGTGCATCACCGAGGTCATCAGCGCCGCCGGAGACTCTGCTGCGCTCGCCCGCTCACTGCCTCAACAGCCGCCTGTTGTGGGCGACGTGGCTCACGGGGCGCCTCCACCACCTCTTGTCCAGAGCGCCATCGTCGAATCAAGGAGGGCAACACCACGGTGTGAACCGCGGTGTCAGGCGCCTTTGCAAGAAGAAGCGAGCTGTCAGGTGGTGCAGTGGCCCCAAGAAGATGCACGTGCGCTTCCAGCACCTCTACGTTAAGACCGTGCGCCGCCTGCGGTGGTGGCGCGCGAGCACCAAGACCAAGCTCCACCACCCTTAAGGGGTCCCGTGACCACAGCAGGCTGCCGTGCATTCACTGCGGAGCTGCGCAACGTCGTCTGGCCGGGCAAGTTCAAGCCTGACCTGCCCCCGTGCAATGACGGCACCGCCGACCCCGCTGAGTTCCTGCAGCTCTACGAACTAACCATCAAGGTGGCCAGCAGCGACGAGAAGATCGTGGCAACTGGTTCCCCATGGCCCTCAAGGATGGCGCGCGCTCCTGGCTCCTGAACCTCCCCGTGGACCTGTCTCCTCCTAGGATGAGATGCGTGACCGCTTCACCGCCAAGTTCCAGGGCACTCGCGACCGCCCGCCGGCCGCGGGTGACCTACGATGCATCAAGCAACAGCCAGAAGAGACCCTGCTGAAGTACATCTAGTGCTTCAACAATGTTCGCCTCAACATCCCCAAGGTGTCAGACGAGGCCATCATCTCAGCGTTTGTTGATGGCGTCTGCGACATCAAGATGAAGGAGGAGCTCGCCATACATGAAGACCTCAACATAGCCTTGGAGATTTACAATTTGGCGAACAAGTGCACGAGGGCTGAGGAGGGACACCTCTCCCTCCTCGAGCTCCCCGATGCTGACATAGAACACAAGAAAGCCAAGGCTAAGGACATGAAGCACAAGGGGCCGGCTGTGCTCGCAGCCGAGCCTGAGATGTAGCACGACTGTGATCACCCTGAGTCATCCAAGGGCATCCGTCCGTTCTACGTCTTCCACAACATGCACAACCACAAAACAAACGACTGCGAGGAGCTCACGGCCCTCCGCGACGGGCGCCTCGGTCGATGCCCCGAGTGCAACAATCGAGGCTACGGTCATGGAGGTGGCCGAGGTGGAGGACGCTAGGACGGCCGCGACCATTGCTAGGAGTGGTGCAACTAGCCTCAGGAGGACCGTTGGCAGGGTCAGCCTCGCAAGGGCGCCTGGAGGGACCACCCTCACGAGGATCGGCCTCAAGGCAACACTGGTCTTCCTCCACTGCCTGCTCCGCAAAGAAGGAATGAAGATCATCACCAGGATGAGGGGGTTGGTGGCTTCCAGGAGCCTCGTGCCATTGCCTGCATCTTGGGCGCCTCCCATGCCCCAAACTCTCACCACGTCTTCAAGCAGTTCACGCACGAGGTGAACGCAGCACTCCCCAAGCTCGAGGCGTCACGCTCGCTCAGGTGGTCCAAATACGCCATCACCTTCAACTCCTCCGACCAGCTCAAGTGTGCGGCCATAGCTGGCGTGCTCCCAATGCTCTGCTCGCCCATCATCAGCAACATACTCATCACCAAGACCCTAATTGATGGCGGAGCAGGGATCAATGTTCTCTCTGTCCAGATGTTCAACAGGCTCCAAGTGCCATACCACCAGCTTCATCCTACCAATCCCTTCTCAGGAGTGACCAATGGCTCCACACACCCGATAGGATAAGTCCACCTCCCTATCACCTTCGGCAAGCGCGACAACTACCACACCGAGCTCATCGACTTTGATGTCGCTGATATTCATCTGCCATACAACGCCATCCTCGGGTACCCAGCACTGGCCAAGTTCATGGAGGCGACGCACCACAGCTACAACATTCTCAAGATGCCAGGGAGCGGCGGCGTCGTCATGGTCGCCTGCGAGGAAAATGACGTGGTGTGCTCTCTCGAGCGCGCCTACCAAGCTGTAGCGGTCGAGAACCCTGAAGACAAGGACGATGTCCTCCCTCCTGAGGTCACCCCCAAGACAAAGAAGCTGCATCTGCGCCAAGTATCTCATGAGGAGGCATCGCCCGACAGTGCCTCCATGAGCCTAGCGTCCATGGATGGGGCGCCTTCACCTAACACATAGGAATGTGTGCCAAGCACCCCTCTCAGGTTGGGCTCGAGGGCTCTCCTCTGGAGGGCCTCAGACCTAGCCAATGTCACAAGGGAGGCGCTCAGGCACCATGTGGAGGCATGCTTCAATGCACGCTTCCATGGAGAAGATACATGGCGTGAGGCGCTAGGCGCTCAGGAATTCATCAGCAAGGCAGTCAAGGAGACTCAGGAGGCAAGGGCTCTGCAGGGCGATCGCCGCCCACCGCCAGGCGCGGCTCCTTTCCCTGGAGAGGGTGAGGGGTTACGCGTCTGCATCGACATCCCAGGGCTCAATAGGGCCGCATCTCGGTAGCTCTTCTGGCCATCCCGTGTCGGCCAATGTGAGGGTCCCCCTCACAGCTACTTTCGCATGCACTTTGGGCTACCGAGTGCGGCTGTTGCATTTTAGCGCCACATGCGGGATGTCCTAGAGGCTCGGGAGGCTAGGAACCAGGCGATCTTGGCTGAGATGGAGATGGATCCTCATGGGCCCACCAGGCCCCCAGAGCCTCCGGAAGCTCAGGGCCAGGGAAGCTCATGAGGAATGACTTCATCTATGTGCGTCTTCTGCTACCCCGACATCGATTCAGCAACAATGCTAGGTGACGTCTTTTAGTTAATTCAGTTGGGGGCGCCCCTCGGGCTGCATTATCCCCAAGTCGCATGGGTCCGTCCCTGCGACATGTATCCCTTTTGCGTCTATCAAAACTAGTTTACCTGCCTCCGTGAGTTGCCTTAAAATGATCGAGGACTGGCACGACGTCTGTGCTCGGGTCTGTCCCTGCAGCATTGCTAAATCCAAGAGGCCGAGCTCTAGCTCACGGGCCAGCTCCCGTGTACGTCACCTCCCATGGACCTTGGTGCCTTGTTATCGCATGAGCTAATCACGTGCGAATGAGTGAGGGCGCGCGACCTGGTGCCTCGTCACCATGGGAGTCGTGCTCCGGTTGTTTTTCTTCAGGACCTTTGCACGAGAAGACTGGGCACGTAGTCTGTGCTCATGTAAGTGCATCTAGTGCCCCTTAGTGATTTTGGTGTATTGAAGACTTATAGGTTAAGGGACTAATGTGTTTATGAGTGTACTCAGGTCTATAAGTCTATGAGGATTTTGATATTTACAGAGAAAGTCGATCCTAAAAATGAATATCTTCGACTGAAGATTTTGGTATTTCTGAAGACTTTCATGAAGACTTTGAAAGTGAAGAAATTGGTGTGTCCGTGGAGACTTGATATTCATGTGAGGAATATGAAGCTTGAAGACTTTCATTTTCATAGTTTTGTTTTTCTCTTTCTTGAGTCATAGGAAACACCGTACTGTTAAAGGGGGTCGAGCAAATACTAAGGAAAAATTTCCATGTGATACTCATCTCAAAATCCTACACCTACCAATCCCTTCGAGTGAAGCCATTGGAAATCTCATACAGTTCAGTCAATTTCTTCAGAGACAGAGACGCAGTTCTTCTGGTCACTGAGGAATTTGTTCTGACTGAGGAGTTAGGAATTCGCCAGTGCGAATTGCCTACACAGTGAGGAACATGATAGCCTTGAGGAATTTGAGAGTCAAATTTCCGACCGTTGCTGTGCTACGCGTTAGCTATCCCAAAATATCTTATCCACATAACGGTCATATCATTGAAGGGCATTTATGTCTTATCATGTCGGGCTGCTCCCTAGGCTATAAATAGCCTCCCCCTAAAACCACTAGCTGGTTGGCTGCTCCGAGAGAAACTGACACTTGTCATTTGTGAGCAACCCATCCTCCGAGGACTTTGAGCGAAAATCATCGAGTGAGGAAAATCCAAACCCAAACACCCACAAACCCAAAGTGATTGAGCATCACTGAAGAGATTGATCCTGCGTGGATCCGATGGTTGTTACCTTTGAAGACTGTGCATCTTCCAGACGGTTAGGCATCATGGTCTAGAGCATCCAAGAGGAACTGTGGATCGCCGAGTGACCGAAGTCTGTGAAGGTTTGGAAGTCGCCTGAAGACTTACCACGAGTGATTGGACGAGGTCTGTGTGACCTTAGTTCAAGGAGAATACGGTGAGGACTTGGTGTCCTGAGCTGCGTGCTCAGTGACTGGGTGTCCGGGACTGTGTGTCCTCAAGTTTAAATACTCAGCCGCTCGAACCAGATGTACAACTGAGACAACAGTTGGAACTGGTCTACCAAATCATTGTCTTCACCAACCTTACTGGTTCTATTTCCTCAACTCTTTCATTTCCTCATTACTGTGTTGAGTGTTTGTTCATATCTGTGTTTGAAGACTTTGACTGAAGACTTTCTCAATTTCCTCAGTTCAATTTCTTCAGTCTGTTTGTCTTCATCTTGTGTTATCCTGTGTTTACGCTTTCTGTACTCAGTGTTTGTCTTCATTTCATCATGATGAGCATGTGTGTATTTTGTCATGCTTACTTCTGAGTACTTATTCCGCTGCAAGTAGTTCTTCGCTAAGGAATTTCCTCACCGTCAAATTCCTCAGTGAAGAATTCATAAAAATCACCTATTCACCCCCCCTCTAGTCGATATAACACACTTTCAATTGGTATCAGAGCAAGGTACTCCCTTGTTCTGTGTGATTTTGGTTTAACCACCTGGAGTTCTAGTTATGTCGACTGCAGGATCGAGGAACGTTACCTGTCCCATCTTTGATGGTCATGAGTATCCTCATTTGAAGGCCATGATGAAAAAGCGACTCATGGCTATGGACAACGAACTGTGGACCGTCACCGAGATTGGTCTTACCGATCTACGCAAGATGGCTGAGGCTGATGACATTCGCAAGTACACACTGCTTAACCTCACAGCAAAGGATGTCATCTACTCTAGTCTGTCCCGAAACCAGTTCAGGAACGTCATGCATCTCAATCACGTGAAGCTAATCTGGGACCGTCTCTCTGAGGTCTATGAAGGTCACAGGACTCGTCATCATCCTTGGTTTGAGGATTACAAGGAATCTCTCAATGCGATGACATTCGAACCAAAATCATCATTGTCTACCCCATGCCTTATGGCAAACGGTGCTGAGGTAACCGAATCCTACCTATCCGAATCTAGTGATGATGAATCTATCAATGAATTTGGACCTAGCTATGTCAAACTTGCTTCCCTTTCCCATAAGCAAAAAAGAGCCTTGGAAAAAGTTCACTACATGCTAAATAAGTGCGATGATATGTTGGGTGAAGAATTGGATCAGTCAAAAGCCTTGGCGGAAAGTCTTCAGGGACTCCATTCCAAGTTTGATGGCCTTCAAGGTCATCATAACGCTCTTTTATCTGATCACGAGAAGCTTTCTTTTGAACTTCTTCAAAGAAAGCAAGATCTTGAGAAGCTAAGAGTGAGTTATGAAGATCTTCAGAAGGAGCGCAATTCATTACTTGCTCAACAAATCAGCGCTACTCAGGAAGAAATTGATCCTCCATGTTTAAAGTGGATTGAACGTGAATCTGCTAATTTTTCACCTGAATGTTCAAATGCTTCAAATGTTGCAAATTCTTCACCTGCCTCTGCTCTCACTAATTCCTCATCTGAGGACATTGCTAGTATCACTGACGATGCAGGGATGAAGGAATTGTATATGACAGGCATGTACAAAAGTCTCAAAGGGCATCAGACTCTTTTTGATGTGCTTAAAAAGCAAATCCTCCACAGAAACCCTAGGAAAGAGGGTATTGCCTTTGAGAGGAAACTCAATGCTGATGGAACATATTGGAAGCCTGAGAAGTACCCCAAAACCTCATGGGTTGCTGCAAAGGGACCTCCAGTTGATCCATCTAACTTATCTGGCTTTACGTGTGAATCTCCTCATTCTTCTGATGAGTCATTTGACTCCAACAATAAACTGTTCAAAAATCAGAATGGTGAAGTATTTGCTAGATATGTTGGCACTAACTGCAGGAATGGTTCCCCTATGAAGAAAATCTAGGTTCCCAAAAGTTATGTTGAAAATCTTCAGGTGAATGTCCTCATGACACCACCAGTGAAGAATAAGAACCCCAGATCAAACTCTTCATATGGACCAAATTCTTCATATGGATCCAAGTCCTCCTACGGACCAAATTCCTCACATGGATCAAATTCCTCAAAAGGATCAAAATCCTCATATGAACATCATCGTGCTAACAACTCTGTTTCGCAGGGTAGAGCTAAGGGCTATGAATATGCGCATTATTCTTCAAATCATTATGTTCATAAGTCCTCGAAAAATTTCTCTGCTTATTCATATGCTTGCCCTAACCCCTCTTATGTGAAACGAAATGGTTTGGCATCTTTGCCACCTTTCTCATATGGTGCTCGCAGAGTGATAAACTCTTTGCCACCCGTCCAGATGTGGGTGGTGAAGAAAAAGAACTAATCTCTTATGCAGGGTCAGGTCTCCAGTCATGCTCAAAATGACTGAAGAATTTGCTCGGGGCCTGACAAAATGCCTGAAAGGACGCAGGCGAATCGTGATGAAATGAACTTTCATTTCACACGTCCTCATACTGATTATCTGATCAAATTACTTGATGAAATTGAACTGATGATACTGATGTCATATTCTTCACTGATGAAGTATATGAGTTTGTAAGCTGCACTAATTCATCTGCAGGATGATCAACCCAAAGCAAATGAGTGGGTCCTCCATAGTGGATGTACAAATCACATGACTCGTGACAATAATATATTGATGGATGCTCCATTAACACTGTCACATCTGAAGCATACCATCTTCGCTGACAAAGGCAAAAGTCAGGTATTGGGTCTAGGTAAGGTTGCGATCTCTAAGGATCGACACATGGACAAAGTCATGCTTGTCGAGTCCTTACGATACAACCTCATGTCTGTCTCAATGCTTTGTGATCTTGATATGGTTGTTGTCTTTGGCAAGTATCGTTGTGTTGTGATCATGGAAGCTGACAATTCCAAAGTCTTCGAAGGCTTTAGGAGAGGAGACTTGTACATTGTTGATTTCTCTACAGGACCACAACCTGCCGTGTGCTTACTTGCAAAAGCTTCAGAAGGCTAGCTATGGCATCGACGACTTGGTCACTCAGGCATGAGGAATTTGCACACGCTTGCGAAGAAGAAGCATGTCATTGGCATTGAGAATGTCAAATTCCTCAAGGATCACCTGTGTGGTGCCTGTGAAGCTGGAAAAATGACCAAGGCCAAGCATCCAGCGAAGACTATCATGACCACCACTCGAGCATTTGAATTGCTTCACATGGATCCCTTCGGTCCTAATCATTATTTTGCTGTGACTAATGATGCATCTCTATATGGCTTTGTTATTGTTGATGATTACTCTCGTTACACATGGGTACACATTGTTACTTACAAACATGAAGTGCAGGAAGTCTTCAAACAATTTTCCTCGAGGGCTTCAACCAACTTTGGTGTGAAGATCAAGCACATCAGGAGTGACAATGGAACTGAGTTCAAGAATTACTGCCTTGATGGCTATCTTGATGAACTTGGTATTACTCATGAATTATCTGCTCCTTATACTCCTCAGCAAAATGGCGTCGTGGAGCGCAAGAACAGAACTCTTATTGAGATGGCTCGCACTATGCTTGATGAATACAAAACACCTCATCGGTTTTGGATTGATGCAATTGATACCACATGCCACATCATCAACAAAGTATATCTTCACAAATTCTTCAAGAAGACTGCCTATGAAGTCCTCACTGACAAGAAACCCAATGTGAGTTATTTCAAAGTCTTCGGTGCTAAATGTTTGATTAGAGATCCTCATCACAATGCTAAATTTGCACCAAAAGCACATGAAGGTTTTATGCTTGGTTACAGAAAGGACTCGGACACTAATAGAGTCTTCAATATCACTCTTCATAAGATTGTTGAAACTGTAGATGTCAGGACCCCGACTCAATGCCACATCGATCTATCATGTAACACCTCATATCACTTTGCGGCCTCACGCACGGTATTCCCACGGGTGTCGCCTTACCTTTGCCCGGGACCGTTTGCGCCTTTTGGCACACGTATATGACAGTGTCGCTAGCATCCATATGATAAGGAGCCCGGGCTAACATGGCTAGTCGTAAACCCAAAGTGGCACAAACCTACAGGGACAGGCATCCATGACCCAGCATTGAACGTGTCGGTCATCAGCGGGTGAATCCAGGCTGTAGCACTGGGCTAGCAGGACTCCGGTGAACCGAGCTGTAGCGGGCTAACAGGACTCCGGTATTCATCGCGTGACATTTCCCCAAAGGGACAGACACAGGAACGAAGAAGGACACATGCCGGCCAGCCTAAGTGTTCCGGAGTAGTAGCAAGCTACCATGGCTTGGTGGAAACACTAGGAGACATTTCCCTGTAAGAAAGGCTACTAAAGATAAACAACTAGATAGTCAGATCCCACACATACCAAGCATTTCAATAACATACACACAATATGCTCGATATGTGCAAATACAACATGGCATCACAACATGACTCTACAACTCAAGTATTTATTCAATAGGCTCCGAGGAGCGAGATATTACAAACATGAGTCTCATGACCCAACATTCAGAGCATACAAATCAAAACACAAGCGGAAGCTTAACATGTCTGAGTACAGACATCTACAAATGAAAAGGGCTGAGAAGCCGGACTATCTACCAGATCCTGCCGAGGGCACAAGATCGTAGCTGAGGTATCAAGCTAAACATCGAAGACCACGCGGAACTACTAGCGAGACTGACGTCTCTCTGCAAAAACATAAAATAGGCAAACGTGAGTACAAATGTACCCAACAAGACTTACATCAGAACTAGCTACATATGCATCATTTTCAACAAGGGGATGGTGGGGTTTAACTGCAGCAAGCCAGCTTTGACTCGGTGGCTATCCTGAACTACGACTGCAAGTAACTCTTTTGAGGTGGCGCACACGAGTCCACATATTCACCATATCAATACACCACTATGGATCCGCTCCCGTCTCCCTACGAGAACGCCATCCATAGCACTCACGCTTATCTTGCGTATTTTAGAGTATCCACTTTCACTTGTCTATGAACTGATATAAGCAACCCAGAAGTCCTTTTCCGTGGACACGGCTATTCGAATAGATGATGTTAACCCTGCAGGGGTGTACTTCTTCGTACATGTTTCCACCACTTAGCGTCTGCACACGACATGTGCTCGGCAGACTTCAAGCGAAAGCCGACGTGGGTGTAGACCACGACCTACCTAAACACTCAAGTCTCTAGTCCAGGTTTATCGCCTATTCGGGTTCCATCCATGAGGAGATCCGGCCGGAGTTTCGCTCATAGCCCCAAACGATGTGTGCAGGGTTCCCGAGATACCTAACGGGTATCCGGTACACCGTGCCACGTACCTACCGCATCACAGCCCACCCCTACGGTCAGCGCTGTCCACGGCCTCCAGCATACTACAAACACCAGAAACTACTTGCAACTCCTGGACAGAGGACTAGGGTGAATAAGAAGTCAAGCGGGGTCATATTTCAGGGCCCAATGTATGGTAGTAGCTGAATCATGGATCACAAACACAGAACTCAGTTCCTGAGGACGGCTGCAATGAGACAACCCACCTTGTACTCCTACATGGCCTCTCACCGCTACCTTTACCAAATCGTGTTCACACACTTAGCTCACACACAGTAGGACGTGTTCATACACCTCTGATTCATTCCCGATGAATCAGACCTGACACAACTCTAAGCAATAGCAGGCATGACAAACAAGCATGAATGAGTAGGCACAACAGGGCTCAAACAACTCCTACTCATGCTAGTGGGTTTCATCTATTTACTGTGGCAATGACAGGTCATGCAGAGGATAAAGGGGTTCAACTACCGTAGCAAGTAACAAATACGTTGTTGTCCTAATGCAGTAAAAGAGAGCAGGAGCGAGAGAGTAGGATTGTATCAGACTGAACAAGGGGGTTTTGCTTGCCTGGCACTTCTGAAGATAGCATTGAGTCTTCATCAGTGTCAACGATCACATCATCGGTACAACGTCTATCGAGGGGGAACAACACCGGCAAACACAGAAGAAACACGATCAATGCAATGCACAATATGATGCATGCTATGACATGGCAATATGAATGTGTATTGGGATAATGCACCTAGCTATGATTTAAATGAAGTTGGTTTGAATACATGATTCAAATTCCAACTCCATATATGGTTATTTAAATGCCCTTTATTTGTTTTGTCCAAAACAGAGGACAAACATTGTTCAAACATGCATGAAAATGGTACAGATGGGTTCCTTGAATTTTTCTGATAATTTTTCATATATAATTTATCTCATTTGGAGTTACGGTTGATTTTATATGATTTTTAGAAGTTTTGGACATTTTCTGAAAATATTAAATCATTTAAGATTTATTTAAATTACAGAAAGGAATTATTGCGTCAGCATGACATTGGTATGACGTCACAGGTCAACAGGGGCTGGTCTGGGTGAAACCTGACCAGTGGGGCCCACTGGTCAGTGACTCAGTTGGTTAACTGGGTTGATTAAGGTTAAACTAATGCTAACGAAAATGTCAGCAGGGCTGGGCCCACATGTCAGTGGCTTAATTGATTAACTAAATTAATTAGTGTTAACTAATCTAACACCTAAACTAACAGGGCAATTAGCACTAATTAAAATCCTACACTAATTCAGTCAAAGGCCGGCCCCACATGTCATGGACACAAGGGGGGTCCCGCCGTGGTCAAAGTGGGTCAAACCCACCGGCGACATGACGCCGGCGAGGCCCGAGACGGCGGCGCGATCCGGAAACGCAGCACGGGCCACGGTTCGGGGCGCGGATGGCAGCGTTGGAATCCTGGGCCTCGTCCGCGTCGGCTGGTGCTAGAGGGGTCACCGGAGACGACCTAAATCGATGGCGGTGTCCGCTTCCGCGGAGGCCGGAGTTCGGGAAAGCACGGGCGTGGGGCTGCAGCTCGCGTTCGAGCGAACGGAGAGCACAGGCGGTAGCTACGGAGCAGCAGGAGCACGTCGGAGCTACTACGCGAGGCAGAGGTGCTCGGGGGCACGGAGCTCGCCGGCCATGGCGGACGGCGGCTTCGGGCGCTCGCGGGGCAGCGGCTACATGGCACGCGCGAGAGAGAGAGGTGAGGGGAAAGGAAGAGGGGCTCACGGCGGTGACGACGGAACGCTTGGCGAGGTCGGGGACGGTCCGGAGCCGACGAATTTGACGGTGATGGCCGGCGGGTCCGAGGTAGAAGACGAGCCCGGTGAGGTCGTTTGGGGGCTTCTGGAGGGGCGTTGCTAGGTGAGGTGGGTCGAGGACGGAGTGGCGGAGCTTGTGGGCTAGTCGGGGAAGCGAGGGAGGCCCGGTGGCCGTGGTGGCAGTGGACGGCGGCGACGAGCTCCGCTCGGTGGCTGCGTGCGAGAAACAGAGGAGGGGGGGAAGGAGCGAGGAGAGTGAGAGAGGGAGCCAGGGGCTGCGTGGCGATGCTAGAAGGGCCGTGGCGTCGCGGTGGAAGCAGGAGGTGGTCGGGGAAGCAGGAGGTGGCCGAGGCAGCGTCGGCGCCCGTCGGCCACGCGCGCTGCCTACTGGCGCGGGGAAGACGACAGGAGGAGGTGGGCTGGGCCGCGCTGGGCTGGTCCTGTTGGCCACCAGGTGGGCTGCGAGGTGAGCGCCAGGTAAGTGCTCTGTTTTATATTTCTGTTCTGTTTTCTATTTTTTTTAAATTTGTTTTGCCACTGTTTTGAATTTAAAAATAATTCAAACAATGCCAAAAACTCCTCTGAATATTTTTGTTTTGCTAGATGGACTTTTCCAAAAGCTCATAAAATATTTCAGGGGTATTTGAAATTATATTCTAATTATACGAATATAATTCAAATTCAAATAGCTAATGATTTAAATTCAAAGTCCCAAGATTAAGTCCCTAAAAATGTTCAATATTTTGGTTGGGACCAGAACCCTTGCCAAAAATTATCAAACATTTAAGAAGAGCATTTTGGAACAATGAATGAGATTTTAGGGTTTTTGCCCTTCTTTTATTTAAGTTTTTGAGGCTTCCAAATTTCCTCAGTTCAAGTTTCAGAAATTTAAACATGGTGCAAACACTAGGCATCACCAGAAGCTAGGGATGTGACAACTCGCCCCCACTAAACAAGAATCTCGTCCCGAGATTCAAGACGCGAGGTAAGAAGACAAAGGGGACACTAAGTAACACAAACTTCATGATCCAACTGCCTTCTCGAGGTTGTTGGTTGTCTGGCTCAAATTGAACTTGATGTCTTGCCTTCGAAATCTCCATCCAACATGACGATGACAAAAGGAAACTCTATGGAATTGATCTTCTCAAAGATCGAACAACTCGGGATTAACTCACGAAAGGAAGCATAGCAACATCTCTTGGGCTGAGACACGAAGCACACATCTAGAGGATGGAGTGGAACAAATGACGAGGGTTCACTAGGTAGACAATAATTCCACACTTAAAACGTGGTAAACGATTGTCAACGTAGCGAGGAGTTGAGTTGCCATGATACCACAACGGGGCACCTTAGGGATGGTGACTCATAGATATATCCCCTTAAGTGGAAAAAAGAATAACCTTTGATTCAGAGACCATTGAAACTCTTTAAACTAGCCTAAGGCAATTCTCAAGCGAGCGTTTGGAGGGGGTCGGTAGAATGGCATACTCGGACTTGGATGATGTGGATTACCTTGTTGAAGACAACGTAATGGATGAATTTGCTTACCACCGAAATGGAAGAAACCCGTGGTAGAATGGCACATTGGCGGTGCAAGCTGGGAACAAAATGCAAATGCTGGGAGTGATTCTGATAACTGGGGAAGAACCCAACAATAGAGAGTGAATTCACTGTTTGAAAAGGTCATAGCATTGCCGAGGAAACTGAGAGCACTATACAGTTAATGCCGACGATCAAACTTAGCACTTGCGCGTGCTCTCAAAAACTTGAGCATTTCCATAATCATCAAGATTTTACCAATATCCGTGTCAGGGATCCTGGCAACACAACTTGCTACCATGATGAATGAGGATGGATGATGCAGATGCAAAGGAAGATAACACTTTCTCAGATTTCACCCTTGGCGGGGCCAAGGAAATAAAATCTGGATGATCGACCAAGAGACATTTAGCACTCCGCTTCTAATGCTCTCCTTAATGTGCTAGCGTAACCCATTCCTTGAAATGGTCTGGTATCTAGAACATCAAGTAAAGGTCAGACTTCGGGAGCACAAAAATCCATAAGGAACAACTAGGGAGGCAAATCCTACGAAATCCTTATGGGGAGGTGGCCAACTTCTTCAATCAAGATACTACAATAATAGGTCTTTCGGCTGGGTGGTGCTGGCCACGACATCCACTTTACCAGTTATCGAGGGACCAATATTATAGTTCTTGGGGAAATGTTCCAACCATCATATCTGCCTGAGATTCAGATCTGGTTGGTGTCAGGATATTCCAGACTCATTGAGTCTAGGAAGAAAAGCGAAAGTTTGCAACACAAATCGATGAGATGACGTTGCAAGATTCTTGGGGAATGAACTATGATAGCAAGCTCCAAAGCATGAGCTGGTTCTGCTACGCACGTGTGAACACGCTGTTCCAGGCAAACATGATCACATGGTAGTCTTACAATAAAACACTACCGAGTTCGGGTAGGGAACCATCATTGAGGATATCGAAGTTCTTTCATAAGTCCGGATTAGCTCTTATGAAGGAACTCCTTCTCCTTGAACAAATCAATTAGTGTCTTGGTGTGCTAGGGACACATATAGAATGGAGGTTGCAAGTCTCCGAACCACAGAATACTTCGCACGTATGCATGACTGATTTGGGATGATTCCAAAGGAAACAACATTGACTTTCTCGAATCCACGGCGGCAACTTGCATCAAATGCACATGAACTAGAGGAAGTCACTTCTTACATCCGAACATATGCTTCATGAGCTAGCATGAACAAATGCTTTCAAAAGTTTCCAACACTAGCTTAATGTTCAGCAAAATTATGGAGAAGACAAGGATGTTGTCCATGGGCTCAACAACAATTCATCCAGATTCCCATGGAGATGGAATTCCATAACTATGTGAACAAGGTGATAGTATTGGTCAGACCCAAAGATGTAATGGTGTATGCCCGAGGGATCAACCACGAGTAAGACAACATTACGAACATTGTTTGTTCTGATTTGATTTGAGGATAACCCATACTCAAATCAAAGTTTTGGCAAGACAACAGATCCAATAATTTACCACGAGGTTCACTCAAGGAAGATATCATCTACCTTCAACACATACACACACACACACAAGATATCCCTTAACATGAACTAAGTCAGACAAGCTTTTATCTTCCAACTCTCCAAGTTGTTGTCTAGCTCAACCAACTAGCTCAGGAATATCCAACACAGATTCTTGGAGAAGGAGTGGTTTATTGGAAACCAACTTGATCACGAGCTCAACATAACAGTCAGGGGACAACCTGGTAATACTTCCGAGAAGATATTCGGAAAATCACGAACCACCAGTATGTTACTAAGCTCGAGAACAATCTCGCTTTTGAGGGCAAGACGATATGATCAAATGAGTGAGGACTTGACAAGATCCTAACTCATCAATCGAAGGGTGCACCGAAATAAGGACTAGGTAGCACGATCAGTCTTAGAAGGATGATTCAAAAACCAACACGCTAAGAATGAAATTATTGTCCTTTAACTACCAAGCAACGAGGTTGCTAGGAGTATTGATTTCACACATCACAATTCATTTGTCGGTATTCCGGTTGCATCAACACGAAGACCGAGGAATGACTAATGATGGTGAGAAGTATCACTACGTCAAAATTCATGAGAGTCGGTGCAGTTCTCATGACAATTCTGACATAAAGGGGGTAATACTCCAAGGTAGAACAGAACCAAAAGCTGGATTGGCATTTGATCTGCGGAATACAACTGCTTTGACCCAATCCTAGATATGTATGAGGTACTAGAGTTTGTTTCTCCAAGTCATTCAGGATAGAATGGCTTGACGGACCACAAGAGTAATAGGCATCAATAAACGAATGCACGCATACTCTTGACTATCAATTGATAGACGACGGTCAGAAGACAACTAAAGGGGGACAACTCAAAGGAACATATGTTTTTCTGAGTTGTGGATGCATGGACTAGTATGTAGAACCAAGTTCAACATAATTCTTCCGGATAACCCATGCAGAAGGTTAGGACTGGCAGAGTCGCAACATAGAATAGAGAACCCATCGAGAGCACTCCTGTTATGATCTTTTGATCCAACAAACTACTGCCATAAGTGGTTCATAGTATTTGGAAGAAGGAACATATCATGGACCTCGAGGACTAATGCAAAAGTTACTAATTTCCTAAATGAACTAGCAACACTATCAGCATGAAGTAAGTAGAGTGAATCTCGGGTTCAAGAACCTAGAAATAGAATGCCTACTAACTAAATGGCATCACGGGATGCTTTCGATAATGACAGCCAGAATCATCACACTGGAAACACAGATCATGGCTAGACCACTAGTTGATCCTCTAAGCACTCAGGGTCATAATTATAATTCCAACATATATGTCGAGGCAATAAATTACCTCAACGCTCCGGTTAGTGTGCTTATTCTGACCATAAAGGACATTGGAAACGAAAAGAAAGGATTTGCAAATGCATCAGACTGTTTAGAAACCTGGGATGACTCGGACAGCATAACGGCTATAAATGCTCAAAAAGATTTGAGACATGCTACAAAAATGGTGGCATAGCCACTCAGAAGCACAATATCAAGGTTTCGAGATCAACAGTTAACATACAGAAGATAGTAGGAACTGAACTGAAGCTTAAATCCAACAATCTTATAAGTCTACGGATTAGTAACACGTGATCCTGATAGAAAGAAAAGAAATCCTAGTTCCTTAACCCCGTAGAAAAGATAAGATGACTCAGATCAGAAGGGCATGAGGTAAAGGAGTAAAAAGAGCCTTACGTTCCATCCCACAATCAATTCCCTTGTATAACTAAAGAATTTCTAGACTCAACTTCGACCAGTTTGGCTTGGTAATCCTACAGGCAGTCAAGCTCTGATACCAACACTGTCAGGACCCCGACTCAATGCCACATCGATCTAGCATGTAACACCTCATATCACTTTGCGGCCTCACGCACGGTATTCCCACGGGTGTCGCCTTACCTTTGCCCGGGACCGTTTGCGCCTTTTGGCACACGTATATGACAGTGTCGCTAGCATCCATATGATAAGGAGCCCGGGCTGACATGGCTAGTCGTAAACCCAAAGTGGCACAAACCTACAGGGACAGGCATCCATGACCCAGCATCGAACGTGTCGGTCATCAGCGGGTGAATCCAGGCTGTAGCACTGGGCTAGCAGGACTCCGGTGAACCAGGCTGTAGCGGGCTAACATGACTCTGGTATTCATCGCGTGACATTTCCCCGAAGGGACAGACACAGGAACGAAGAAGGACACATGCCGGCCAGCCTAAGTGTTCCGGAGCAGTAGCAAGCTACCATGGCTCGGTGGAAACACTAGGAGACATTTCCCGGTAAGAGAGGCTACTAAAGATAAACAACTAGATAGTCAGATCCCACACATACCAAGCATTTCAATAACATACACACAATATGCTCGATATGTGCAAATACAACATGGCATCACAACATGACTCTACAACTCAAGTATTTATTCAATAGGCTCCGAGGAGCGAGATATTACAAACATGAGTCTCATGACCCAACATTCAGAGCATACAAATCAAAACACAAGCGGAAGCTTAACATGTCTGAGTACAGACATCTACAAATGAAAAGGGCTGAGAAGCCGGACTATCTACCAGATCCTGCCGAGGGCACAAGATCGTAGCTGAGGTATCAAGCTAAACGTCGAAGACCACGCGGAACTACTAGCGAGACTGACGTCTCTCTACAAAAACATAAAATAGGCAAACGTGAGTACAAATGTACCCAGCAAGACTTACATCAGAACTAGCTACATATGCATCATTTTCAACAAGGGGATGGTGGGTTTAACTGTAGCAAGCCAGCTTTGACTCGGTGTCTATCCTGAACTACGACTGCAAGTAACTCTTTTGAGGTGGCGCACACGAGTCCACATATTCACCATATCAATACACCACTATGGATCCGCTCCCGTCTCCCTACGAGAACGCCATCCATAGCACTCACGCTTATCTTGCGTATTTTAGAGTATCCACTTTCACTTGTCTATGAACTGATATAAGCAACCCAGAAGTCCTTTTCCGTGGACACGGCTATTCGAATAGATGATGTTAACCCTGCAGGGGTGTACTTCTTCATACATGTTTCCACCACTTAGCGTCTGCACACGACATGTGCTCGGCAGACTTCAAGCGAAAGCCGACGTGGGTGTAGACCACGACCTACCTAAACACTCAAGTCTCTAGTCCAGGTTTATCACCTATTCGGGTTCCATCCATGAGGAGATCCGGCCAGAGTTTCGCTCATAGCCCCAAACGATGTGTGCAGGGTTCCCGAGATACCTAACGGGTATCCGGTACACCGTGCCACGTACCTACCGCATCACAGCCCACCCCTACGGTCAGCACTGTCCACGGCCTCCAGCATACTACAAACACCATAAACTACTTGCAACTCCTGGACAGAGGACTAGGGTGAATAAGAAGTCGAGCAGGGTCATATTTCAGGGCCCAATGTATGGTAGTAGCTGAATCATGGATCACAAACACAGAACTCAGTTCCTGAGGATGGCTGCAATGAGACAACCCACCGTGTACTCCTACATGGCCTCTCACCGCTACCTTTACCAAATCATGTTCACACACTTAGCTCACACACAGTAGGACGTGTTCATACACCTCTGATTCATTCCCGATGAATCAGACCTGACACAACTCTAAGCAATAGCAGGCATGACAAACAAGCATGAATGAGTAGGCACAACAGGGCTCAAACAACTCCTACTCATGCTAGTGGGTTTCATCTATTTATTGTGGCAATGACAGGTCATGCAGAGGATAAAGGGGTTCAACTACCGCAGCAAGTAACAAATATGTCGTTGTTGTCCTAATGCAGTAAAAGAGAGCAGGAGCGAGAGAGTAGGATTGTATCGGAATGAACAAGGGGGTTTTGCTTGCCTGGCACTTCTGAAGATAGCATTGAGTCTTCATCAGTGTCAACGATCACATCATCGGTACAACGTCTATCAAGGGGGAACAACACCGGCAAACACAGAAGAAACACGATCAATGCAATGCACAATATGATGCATGCTATGACATGGAAATATGAATGTGTTTTGGGCTAATGCACCTAGCTATGACTTAAATGAAGTTGGTTTGAATACATGATTCAAATTCCAACTCCATATATGGTTATTTAAATGCCCTTTATTTGTTTTGTCCAAAACAGTGGACAAACATTGTTCAAACATGCATGAAAATGGTACAGATGGGTTCCTTGAATTTTTCTGATAATTTTTCATATATAATTTATCTCATTTGGAGTTACGGTTGATTTTATATGATTTTTAGAAGTTTTGGACATTTTCTGAAAATATTAAATCATTTAAGATTTATTTAAATTCCAGAAAGGAATTATTGCATCAGCATGACATTGGTATGACGTCACAGGTCAACAGGGGCTGGTCCGGGTCAAACCTGACCAGTGGGGCCCACTGGTCAGTGACTCAGTTGGTTAACTGGGTTGATTAAGGTTAAACTAATGCTAACGAAAATGTCAGCAGGGCTGGGCCCACATGTCACTGGCTTAATTGATTAACTAAGTTAATTAGTGTTAACTAATCTAACACCTAAACTAACAGGGCAATTAGCACTAATTAAAATCCTACACTAATTCAGTCAAAGGCCGGCCCCACATGTCATGGACACAGGGGGGGTCCCGCCGTGGTCAAAGTGGGTCAAACCCACCGGCGACATGACACCAGCGAGGCCCGAGACGGCGGCGCGATCCGGAAACGCAGCACGGGCCACAGTTCGGGGCGCGGATGGCACCGTTGGAACCCTGGGCCTCGTCCGCGTCGGCTGGTGCTAGAGGGGTCGCCGGAGACGACCTAAATCGATGGCGGTGTCCGCTTCCGCGGCGGCCGGAGTTCGGGAAAGCGCGGGCGTGGGGCTGCAGCTCGCGTTCGAGCGAACGGAGAGCACAGGCGGTAGCTACGGGGCAGCAGGAGCACGTCGGAGCTACTACGTGAGGCAGAGGTGCTCGGGGGCACGGAGCTCGCCGGCCATGGCGGACGGCGGCTTCGGGCGCTCGCGGGGCAGCGACTACAGGGCACGCGCGAGAGAGAGAGGTGAGGGGAAAGGAAGAGGGGCTCATGGCGGTGACGATGGAACGCTCGGCGAGGTCGGGGACGGTCCGGAGCCGACGAATTTGACGGTGATGGCCGGCGGGTCCGAGGTAGAATACGAGCCCGGTGAGGTCGTTCAGGGGCTTCTGGAGGGGCGTGGCTCGGTGAGGTGGGTCGAGGACGGAGTGGCGGAGCTTGTGGGCTAGTCGGGGAAGCGAGGGAGGCCCGGTGGCCGTGGTGGCAGTGGACGGCGGCGACGAGCTCTGCTCGGTGGCTGCGTGCGAGAAACAGAGGAGGGGGGGAAGGAGCGAGGAGAGTGAGAGAGGGAGCCAGGGGCTGCGTGGCGATGCTAGAAGGGCCGTGGCATCGCGGTGGAAGCAGGAGGTGGCCGGGGAAGCAGGAGGTGGCCGAGGCAGCGTCGGCGCCCGTCGGCCACGCGCGCTGCCTACTGGCGCGGGGAAGACGACAGGAGGAGGTGGGCTGGGCCGCGCTGGGCCGGTCCTGTTGGCCACCAGGTGGGCTGCGAGGTGAGCGCCAGGTAAGTGCTCTGTTTTATATTTCTATTCTGTTTTCTATTTTTTTTTTAAATTTTTTTTGCCACTGTTTTGAATTTAAAAATAATTCAAACAATGCCAAAAACTCCTCTGAATATTTTTGTTTTGCTAGATGGACTTTTCCAAAAGCTCATAAAATATTTCAGGGGTATTTGAAATTATATTCTAATTATACGAATATAATTCAAATTCAAATAGCTAATGATTTAAATTCAAAGTCCCAAGATTAAGTCCCTAAAAATGTTCAATATTTTGGTTGGGACCAGAACCCTTGCCAAAAATTATCAAACATTTAAGAAGAGCATTTTGGAACAATGAATGAGATTTTAGGGTTTTTGCCCTTCTTTTATTTAAGTTTTTGAGGCTTCCAAATTTCCTCAGTTCAAGTTTCAGAAATTTAAACATGATGCAAACACTAGGCAGCACCAGAAGCTAGGGATGTGACAGTAGATGTGCGGTTCGATGAAACTAATGGCTCACAAAGAGAGCACCTACCTTCTATGATAGATGAACCAGCACCTGAGGATTCTATCAAGTTCAAGGATACTGAGGATATCATTCCTACCAAAGAATCTACTGAAGAATTCATTCCAGAACGCGAAGACCGTCCGGCTAATGTACCTGCGGAAAATGTTGAAGAAAATGGTGCTGAAGAAAATGCTGATCAAATTCCTCGACGTCAACCAGCTCATCCTCGCATTGCAAAAGAAGTGCAAGTTGAAAAGATCATCGATGACATTGAAGCACCAGGTCCTCTCACACGCTCAAAAGCTTCACATTTATCTAACTTTTGTGGACACTATGCTTTTGTCTCTATCACAGAGCCCACTAAGGTAGATGAAGCATTTCTGGAGCCTGAGTGGATTCAGGCTATCCAAGAAGAATTACATCAGTTCGAGCTCAATAATGTCTGGGAACTGGTCAAACGTCTAGATCCTCGCAAGCATAATATCATCAGCACAAAGTGGATCTACCACAACAAGCAAGATGAAAATGGCCTTGTGGTAAGGAATAAGGCACGACTTGTAGCTCAAGGCTACACACAGGTTGAAGGAATTGATTTTGATGAAACTTTTGCACCTATTGCTAGACTTGAGGCTATTCGCATATTACTTGCTTATGCTAACCATCATAATATTATCTTACAACAAATGGATGTGAAAAGTGCATTCCTCAATGGTAAGCTTGAGGAAGAAGTATATGTTGCTCAACCCCCAGGTTTTGAAGATCCAAAGAATCCTGACAAAGTCTTCACACTAAACAAGGCCCTCTATGGCCTCAAGCAGGCCCCTCGGGCGTGGTATGATACTTTGAAGGAATTCTTTGTGAAGAATGGCTTCACACCCGGTTCACTCGACCCTACTCTGTTTACTAAATCTTATGATGGTGAACTGTTTGTGTGCCAAATATACGTTGATGATATTATCTTTGGCTGTACTGACCAACGTTATAGTGATGAATTTGCCTATATGATGAGTGAAGAATATCAAATGTCTATGATGGGAGAGTTGAAATTCTTCTTAGGTCTTCAAATTCGTCAACAACACAATGGCATATTCATATCTCAGGAGAAATACCTCAAGGAAATTCTGAGGAAATTCGGCATGCAAGATTGCAAAGGAGTCAAAATTCCTATGCCCACAAATGGTCATCTATGCACTGATGAAAATGGTATTGACTTCGATCACAAGGTATACCACTCCATAATTGGTTCTTTATTGTACTTATGTGCATCTAGGCCAGATATAATGCTTAGTGTTTGCATGTGTGCCCAATTTCAAGCTACACCGAAGGAATCACACCATAAGGCTGTGAAGCATATTCTTTGATATCTAGCTCACACACCAACACTAGGACTATGGTACCCCAAGGGCTCTACCTTTGATCTCATTGGATATTCTGACTCTGACTATGCTGGTGATCGTGTGGACCGCAAGTCAACATCTGGTACTTGTCATTTCCTCAGACGATCTTTGGTCTGTTGGTCCTCGAAGAAACAGAACTGCGTATCACTGTCTACTGCTGAAGCTGAGTACATTGCTGTTGGTTCTTGCTGTGCTCAATTACTGTGGATGAAGCAAACTCTCAAGGACTACGGCATCAACATGAAGAATGTGCCTCTCTACTGTGACAATGAGAGTGCCATCAAGATTGCTCACAACCCAGTTCAGCACTCGAAGACAAAGCACATTCAGATTCGTCATCATTTTCTTCGTGATCATGTGTGGAAGGGCGACATTTCTATTGAGCATGTGAAGACTGAAGAATAGCTAGACGATATCTTCACAAAGCCCTTGGATGAGAAGAGATTTAGCAAGTTGCGGTGTGAGCTAAATATCTTAGAGTCTTCGAATGTTCTTTGAAAAGGACACACATCCTAACACTTATGCAAAATTGATGACTTAGATGTGGAACACATGAAGAAATGTTTTTCTTCAATCAATGAAGAATAACACTCTAAGTGTGAAGAAATTAATGAAGAATTTGATTCTCAGAACCCTACGTCAATTGTAGGCAGTGTCTGAAATCATCATTCTTATACGGTGGGTCACGCCACCACAAAAGTTGAAAATCTTCAATTTGAGTTTTTCCTCAGTTTTGAAATTCCTCAGTTTTTCAAATTCTTCAACTTTGCAAAATCTTCACTGTTTCCATCGTCTTTCTTCATTGGCTATATATATGTATATATATATATATATATATATATATATATATATGTGGGTTTATGTCCTCTACAACATTCACTTATGGCTATTTCTTCAAGTTGCATTTTCTGCTAAGTGAATGTGATCGGACCCTTCCCCCTCTATGCTATACTCAACCCAATCTATTCACAAATTCTTCATGTGCGTTCTATTTGAAACCCGTTCAAAATCTTCACTGTGTCCTGTCAGCTGAAGTAATTGCGAACGGAACTTTAAAACTAATCTTATCCAAATTTTTGGTTTTGCGGCTCAAACTGTCCTGTATCCCATGACAGACTTATCTATTCACCCACGATCTAACATGATCTCCACCTTCAGTACGTGGGTGACACATGTCAAGCGGATGAGAAGGGCCAGGGGCATGTTCATCCTAAATCTTTGGGCGAACAGTTTTTCACTGCGACTATAAATACCCCCTCACCCTTCCTCACTTCCTTTACTCCGCTCGACCGCTCTTTCTCTCGCTCGAGCTTCTCAAACTCTAGCACCACCGCTACTCCATCGTCGTCGGTGAGGAAGAGCTTCACTGCCTCGACCTCTTCGCCGTCGTACTCGCGCCGGCTACGGAAATATTCACTCCGCCGCTGTCGTAGCTGTCTTCCTCCGCCAAGTTAGGGCATGGAAGATCTGAACTGACGAGCTTCAAATCTACACTTCTCAGTTCGTCGTGTTCGTCATCAAGGGTAATTAAAAGTTACTTTTACTGCCCTCTTTGATTCAAATTTTCTCTACAAAATCTTCAAAGGTGTTTTATTCTCCAAATCCTCACACACAAAACACCGCACTAGTCATCTGTTCTTGATTCGTTTCTCTAAGCAACATTTATCTTCAAGATTCCTCCATTGTGTGGATCCTCAATCTATACAACTCTGGAACCTAAGACAAAGAACGCTTAGTGAAATTCTTCAAGACTCATCTGGTCAAATTCCTCAAGCTTGTTCATTTTGAAAATCTTCTGAGAACGCATATGACCTCTTCAAATTCCTCGCAACTATACTCTGTTCACAGGTACTCATGTCCGCTGCTGAATCACTAGGTTCTCATCAACTTAGCTCATTTGCAGCGTTCCTTGAAGAAAAGTTGCATACTTCTTCAGAGTGCTCAATTGTTCAAATTCCTCATCTGAAGAATATGGCAGACGGTAAGAAACCACATAAAGGAGGAAAGAAGCCTGAGGTCATGACTGCATTTGAAATTCCTGAGGACATCTATGCTGACTATTGCACACCTGATGAGGCCAAGTTTGGAAGAGAGAACAAAAATCTGCGCAAGGTGCGCATACAGAGGATTGAAAGGAGATGGGCAAGAGAATGGAGGGAGTACAGATATGTAACTCCAAAGTATATGAAGAAATTCGCTCTAAGTCCTCCATGCCCAAGAGCTCCATTGGCACCTGGTCAAAAAGCTGATCCCACCAGCCTCAACCGTGGTGAGGATTTTCCTGAAGAATGGGCCAAGCGCTAAGCCAAGTTGGCAAGACAAGCCAAAGAAGCAGTGAGGAAATTTAATGAAGACTCTACTGCTACTGCTGCCACAAAGGCCTCTAACAAGCCTAGGAAATCAATGGCAAAGAAGCCCGCTCACAAGCCAAGTGCTTCATCAACTATGCCCTCACGGCCAAGTTCCTCAGCAATGCCCTCACAGCCAGAATCTTCAAAGCCCTCACGGCCAATGCCTCCAGCTTCTCCAAAGTCCTCAGTTGCTCTGGCAAAGCCCTCAACACCTGTTCACCTGGCCACATGCCAAAGGACTACAGGCATCTCCATTGCCTCCAGTGTCTCAGCAAGTTCCTCAGCTGCACCAAATTCTTCATCAAGCCCCACTCTGCTGAAGACAAAGGCAACTGCTGGACAAGGTCCTCGGCCTAGTCCGAAGAAGAAACAAGTTGTCTTCCAAGTGCCATCTGACGATGATGCTGCTGATGATGAACTTGCAGAAATCATCAGGGACACGCAGGAAAGGGCCGCTAGAGCCAAAGGGACAACTGTGCCACTACTTTTCGATCCAAAGGTGATCCTCGACTACATTGATCTTTGGCACAAGGACCCAAACACTCCTATGCCTGATTTTCATCTGACACCTGGCCAAAGTCACATGCTGACTCATTTCATCTCTGAAGAGAAATGGAAATTTGAGAAGGCCAGACAAATCAAGAAGGCTCAGTTCAGGAAAGAGAAGTTCCTAAAGAACAATGTTGTCAAAATGACACCTGATGAACTCCTCAATATCCAGTCTGAGACCAAAACCCTCAGCGATAATTTCAATTCCTATTATGCTGATTGGCAAGGAGCCAAAGTCAGGTTTGTTAAACTGACTGAGAAGTTCACCAATGTTGCAGCCCCATCGCAACAAGAAATTCCTCATGCTGAAGCCTCTGCTCAGCAAACTGAAGAACTTGCCAGCACCACTGATGATTTTCAGACTGCTGAAGAAAATGCTAGTTCTAGGGATGATGACTTCATTCCAGCCGCTGAAGGAACTGCCAGGGCATCCACTAGTGGTGCGCCTGAAGAAAATGAAGAAGTCAGGGCAACTGCATCAGTTGCGCCTGAGGAAATTCAACCAGATTCCTCAGCTCCTCCTGCGCCTACACCAACTCCTACCCTTCCATCTGCATGATATGTGAGGAAGACCAAGGCTGTAGAGAAAGCTGCAGTGAAGAAAAGGAAAGCATCATCTGCTTCAGATTCTTCAGCTTCGAAGAAAATGAAGACTATGACCAGCTCACTTGAGAATCCCATTGATGTTGTTCTGATTTCCACCATGCCATCTAAGGACCTTGTTCCTTATGGTGAAGAATATGTGATCCCTAGAGGATCTGATGAAGAACATCATTTTGCTACTTCGTCAGAGCAGATTGATGAAGAAATTGAAGTGGATGCGACCCCTTCAACTCTTGCTGCTTCCTCGCTCATGTCTCAGTTCACAGCTGAAGAGGCCGGCATTGAAGAACTTGAAGATGAAGACGTGGACATTGGATGCACCACGCCTGTGATGACTGATGAATTTTGGGAAAGTCAGCATCCCAATACTCCACACTTCACCCCACTACAGCAGATACCTCAGTCCCCCGCACCAACAGTTCAACTGGGCTCTGAAAAAACTCATCCCACCTGGTCTGTGCATGAAGAAATTCCAGCCACTAGTGCTGAAGAAACTGCTGCTGTTGATACGTTGAACATGCAGACTGCCACTAAAGAGGAACCAGAAATTCCTCAGCCTGAATAACCTGAGATTGTGATTCCTGAGGTTGTGATGCAACTCACTGACACTCCTGTGCCCAAGCCAAAGGACCCATTCTCAAAGAAGCAAAAGTTCAAGGCTGCTGATTTCTTCAACGAGCATGTGTTCTTCACTGCTTATAATCCCTATGATTCTGCTCGCATAAGGAAGAGGCGTTTCTGGACTGCTAGTCAAGCAAACTTTTATTCCTCTGTGCTATTCGACAAAGACAAAGTCTTCGATCATGCACACATTCCTCACGTGGACATGGAATCTCTGCCATGCTTCTAGCCAGTCCTCAGTGTTCTTCACGATGCTGGATTACTGAATTTCCGCATTGACATCTGTTATTGGAATGAAGAACTCATTCTTCAATTCTATGCGACACTGCACATCACAGGAAATTCCAAAGATGTGAATTCATGGGTGCTGGACTGGATGTCACTGAATACTCACTACAAGGCACCAGCAACTGAATTGCTTCGTGTCCTTCCACTCAGTCCTCCCCTTGATGCTGCATGTTGCATCTACAATGAACCTGAGCTTACCAATCGTTACATGCAAGTGCTGATGAAGCCTTTGAAGCCAAGGCAGGCCCCACGAACCAAATTCCTCGTCAAAGAATTACTGTATGTGCCATGGACTGTCTATCACATTCTGACGAAGACAATGAGTCCTATCAAAGGCCATGACTCAAATGATGAAGAAGTCGTTGGCATCATGAAGAATATGCTTTTCAACATCGTTCATGGCATTCCTGTCAACTTCCATGATTTCTTCATGAGGACTCTGGCCAACATTGCTATGTCACCGTTTGAGCTGAAGCCTTATGCACCATGGATTATGAAATTCATCAGGACAAGGTCTTCACTCAACTACAAGGCTGATACTCTGAACCATGGTAGTTTCTTGCCTCCAATTGAAGTCCTCAAACGAACATATTCCTCAGCTGATGACAAAGGCAAGGCAACTGCTGTGATAGATGAAGGCATTCGTCCATTGGATGGTCAATTTTGCAAGGCTGCATCCTACTCCACCAATGATGACTCTGACACACATGACTCTGCCGCCAACACCTCTGCCAAGCATATTCCTCAAGCCACAGCACCCAGGGTGATGACTGATCGTGAGTTACTCCTCAGTCTTCATCAGAAAGTTGATCGTAATCATAAATGGGTCAAGCGTCAGTTTGGTTCCATTCTTTACAACATGACCTCAACCCACAATGCTGTGAAGAAAAACAAGACTACCTCCATCAAACCTTCAACCGTACCTGGGCTGTTCTATCTCATATCTACAGCGCCAAAGATCTGAAGAACATGGGTCTCAAGGAAGAATTTGACTGGTCTACACCTCCACCGAAGAAATTCAAGAAGGTCAAGGTTCCTTCCTTGGTGGCCAGATCCTGTTCTTCATCGCGCGACACTGATGAAAATGATGACTTGGACGACACTGCGGCAGGCCCTACTATGACAACCAACCCCGGCAACGCTGGCGCTCCTCCATCAACTTGATATTCTTCAGGGACGTTTGTCCTCAGTTTCGATCCTTTTGGTCATTCGATGACAAAGGGGGAGAAATCTGAGTTAGTCTTCAAGCGGGTCTATTATATATGGGCATTTTTTGCTAAGTTACAACTCTCGTTCTTCTGAAAATTTTATTGGATCGAGTTGTAATCTTAAACCCGATGGTGCTCTGATACTTTTGATGCACTATGCTCTGATTCTGCATGCTTGTTCCTCGTTAATATTATTTCACGCATGCTGAATCTCCTCAGGCACCATATTTCATCATGCATTTCAAATTCTTCATATTATATGTCAAATGCATGTATGAATTACAAGATATAGGGTGAGATCTCCATGATTCAACTCTTCAAGTGTGCATTGCTTCAAAAGCAAATTCCTCACTATGCACATCTTCAGGGGGAGTTCTTCTATATCTTGCAATCAAATTCCTCAATATTAGTACTTACACTTCATATGTTTATCCCCGTTGAAAACTTAACCTATATTGTCATCAATCACCAAAAAGGGGGAGATTGTAAGTGCATCTAGTGCCCCTTAGTGATTTTGGTGTATAGAAGACTTATAGGTTAAGGGACTAATGTGTTTATGAGTGTACTCAGGTCTATAAGTCTATGAGGAGTTTGATATTTACAGAGAAAGTCAATCCCTAAAAATGAATATCTTCGACTGAAGATTTTGGTATTTCTGAAGACTTTCATGAAGACTTTGAAAGTGAAGAAATTGGTGTGTCCATGAAGACTTGATATTCATGCGAGGAATATGAAGCTTGAAGACTTTCGTTTTCATAGTTTTGTTTTTCTCTTTCTTGAGTCATAGAAAACACTATACTGCTGAAGGGGGTCGAGTAAATACTAAGGAAAATTTTTCCATGTGATGCTCAACTCAAAATCCTACACCTACCAATCCCTTGAGTGAAGCCATTAGAAATCTCATACAGTTCAGTCAATTTCTTCAGAGACAGAGACGCAGTTCTTCTAGTCGCTGAGGAATTTGTTCTGACTGAGGAGTTAGGAATTCGCCAGTGCGAATTGCCTACACAGTTAGGAACATGATAGCCCTGAGGAATTTGAGAGTGAAATTTCCGACCGTTGCTGTGCTACGCGCCAGCTATCCCAAAATATCTTATCCACATAATGGTCAGATCATTGAAGGGCATTTATGTCTTATCATGCCGGGCTGCTACCTAGGCTATAAATAGCCGCCCCCTACAACCACTAGCCGGTTGGCTGCTCTAAGAGAAACTGACACTTGTCATTTGAGAGCAACCCATCCTCCGAGGACTTTGAGCGAAAATCATCGAGTGAGGAAAATCCAAACCGAAACACCCACAAACCTAAAGTGATTGAGCATCACTGAAGAGATTGATCCTGCGTGGATCCGACGCTTGTTACCTTTGAAGACTGTGCTTCTTCCAGACGGTTAGGCGTCATGGTCTAGAGCATCCAAGAGGAATTGTGGATCGCCGAGTGACCGAAGTCTGTGAAGGTTTGGAAGTCGCCTGAAGACTTACCACGAGTGATTGGATGAGGTCTGTGTGACCTTAGTTCAAGGAGAATACGGTGAGGACTTGGTGTCCTGAGCTGCGTGCTCAGTGACTGGGTGTCCGGGACTGTGTGTCCTCGAGTTTAAATACTCAGCCGCTCCAACCATATGTACAACTGAGACAGCAGTTGGAACTAGTCTACCAAATCATTGTCTTCACCAACCTTATTGATTCTATTTCCTCAACTCTTTCATTTCCTCATTACTGTGTTGACTGTTTGTTCATATCTGTGTTTGAAGACTTTGACTAAAGACTTTCTCAATTTCCTCAGTTCAATTTCTTCAGTCTGTTTGCCTTCATCTTGTGTTATCCTGTGTTTACGCTTTCTGTACTCGGTGTTTGTCTTCATTTCATCATGATGACCATGTGTGTATTCTGTCATGCTTACTTTTGAGTACTTATTCCGCTGCAAGTAGTTCTTCGCTAAGGAATTTCCTCACCGGCAAATTCCTCAGTGAAGAATTCATAAAAATCGCCTATTCACCCCCCTCTAGTCGATATAACGCACTTTCAGCTCGGGTCCATCCCTGCAGCGTCGATAAACCCAATGGCTGAGCTCTGTCTGACGTGCCAGCCCCATTCATGACACCTCCTGGGGTCGTTGGTGTTTGGCCTTCTCATGCAATAACCTCAGGAGACTCATTCGGTGCAGGTTGCCTAACCATCTTGCAGGACTAACACAAGTGTTCCCGATCAAATTCAGGCGCAACCCGCCTTGAGGTAGGGCCTCGTGAGTCCCGTGCTGGCTCACGAGAGCCCATACACACCTCCTCTAGCCCTGCCGTGCAAGCCAAATGTTAGGGCGGGGTTGTACACGCCCCCGGGGCTCTCCTTAGAGGGAGCCCCCTCCCACGCACTAGTGGAAGCACCATGCTCCATGTTGGCAGTCGACACTGTCGAGGAGCGGCTATGCCTGTCCAAGAGCGCAAGCGCCATCCTCCGCACTGGTGATAAACAACTGAGGGTTGGCTCACGGCTGAGGAACCTCAGGGAGCCTCCGGGCTCAGTGCTTAGCCTCACCGTGCTGCTCTCCCTCGGGAGGGTAGCGCGAGGGGGCTGGGTACGGGAGCTACGCTCAGGTCATGCCTAGCATACGCCACCCTGCCAGGTCCCATGGACCTGGTCTTCACGCGCCCCTCCAGAGTAAGAGCTCTGCGAGGAAAGGTATGATGGTCTGTTCGTTAAGCAAGGGGGACTCCTGAGCATTGTGTCTCAGGAGCCTAACTGGCCGCGTAGCCCCTCACCCCTTGGTATCGTCTTGGCGATCCAGACGACCCAATGGCGGCTAAGGTATGCGCAGGGCCGGGCCCTGCCGACGCAGAACACCAAGGCTTAACTCTCGTCCTTCCCTTTTTACAAGCCGTTCATATGTCAAGGGGGACTCCTGACCATTGCGTCTCATGAGCCTAACTAGCCGTGTAGCCCCTCACCCCTTGGTCTCGTCCTGGCGATCCAGACGACCCAACAGCGGCTGGGGTATGCGCGGGGCCGGGCCCTGCCGAAGTAGAACGCCAGGGCTTGCCCTCGCACCTCCCTTCCCAAGTTGTTCGCATGTCAAGGGGGACTCCTGAGCATTGTGTCTCAGGACCCTAACTGTCCACGTAGCTCCTCACCCATGGCCTCATCCTGGCAATCCGGACGACCTAGCAGCGGCAGAGGTACGTGTGGGGTTGGGCCCTGCCGACGCAGAACGCTAAAGCAACGGGAAAAAGAGATCACGAAATCATATGCTAATTATTACAAGACACATTGTTCCAAGCATAAGTTCTAACGCCTCCACGAGGCATGCTACATATTGCAGAATAAAAACAGGAAGGAGCACCACCGCCGAGCTACCTCTTCAGCCTTGGCCACCGCCGTCGCCCGCCTGTGGAGTCCCGTCGCCGTCGATGTCGCCGTCGCCCTTTCCCTCTGCTTCAGCCGTGGGACCTATGGCGAGGAACTTGTCCAGCAGGCGCTCCACCGGACCCTTCACGGCGTCAGCAGCAGTGTCACAAGAGTCAGGGCCCATGGGCTCGAGCAAGGCGGCAAAGTCGAAGCTGGCGTCCTAGAGATAAAGATGGCTGAAGGCGCACGTCAGGGCCTCGAGGGAGAATATGGTGCCGCACTCCATGGTGGCCGCCTTCTCAGCCTCGGCAAGGGATGCCTTGGCCGCCTCCTCCTTCAACTTCTTCAGGCGGCCGTGCTCCGTGACCTGTTCTTGGGCTTCCTGCTTCAGCTCGGCGTCATGATCAACAACTGCAGCCTCCTAGGCCTTCAACTTCTCCTCTCACTCCTGGACCTGACCGGCCTGGGCAGCCTGCTCATATGGGAGGGCCTTCAGCTCAGCCTCCGCTGCATAGCACCGCTCCTGGACGTCCTTGGCGTCCTTCAACACCATGTCATGCTCAGCAGTGGCTACGCCGGCCACCTTCCGGTCCTCCTCCATGGAAACCGCGACTTGACTCCAGGCCGCCCGGACAGACGCATCGTCCAGGAGCCACCCCGAGACAAGCTTTAGGCTCCCCGACGCCGCGCACCGGTCCGGACCTTGAACATCACCCTGGAGCTGGTCTAGCGCGGATCGGGCCTCTTCCAGGGCCCCGGAGGCAGCAAAAGAACCATGGCCCGACGGCGTGGTGGGTGGAAGAAGAGGCGCTCCCGGCGCCAAGACTGGTGGAGCTACGGCAGCAGGATGGACAGGGGCTCCGATGCCTTGCGTCCTCAGCACTCGCGTCAAGGATGGGTGCCGCCACAGTCAGCCCTTTCGCGGAAGCCGATTCCTCTCAAGGTTGGGCCTCCGAGCTTCGGGAGGACTACATCGCTATTGGATTCACAGGAGCCGCGGTGCCCCTCCGCGCCGAAGCCGCGGCAGCCGCCGCAACGTGCTCGACCTTGGTGGCCTCAGCACCCCCTTCTTCTTCTTTGCCACCGACTGCGGTCTGACATCTAATGAAGATACTAAGCATCGCATCGAGATCCAGGAGCAAGGCCAAGAAGGAACACTTACTGGTCGGAGGCAACGTAGCTCCTCTTCAAGCTCATCAGCGCGGGCTTCGCGGGCACGGCTGGAGCTGTGCTCTTGGGAGCATGCGAGCACGCGGTCGGCGCCGCGCTGGACTATGACGGTGAAGGAGGAGCGCCGCCCAGGGAAACCAACATCGACCTTCCTTTTTTCACGACCGCTCGTTTTAGCTTCTTCGAGGACCTCCCCCCCAGATCTTGTGGTGACCCCGGTAGGGTGGGCCAGCTCCGTGACCGTATGCGCGTCCTCATCGTCGTCATCAGAGAAGTCGTGAAGGAGGTCTGTCTGGCTCGGGACAGAGGATTTGCCCTCCCCCTCCTTGGTGGCTTTGGAGGAAGGGTCCCCGGAGGACAGGTTCGCCAAGGAGGTGACCGGCGGGGGAGGCCCCGTCGACAAAAGCCCGCGCTCGTTGAAGACAGGCATGGCAGCGGCAATCTCCTCCTCATCTTCTCAGAGGTACAGCGGGAGGCAATCATCTGGAGGGCCACTCGGGTCCTTCCCGGTCAAGGAAATTAGGATCTTGCTCAGCTGCTCCTCAGGCAGGCTGTCCTGGCGCAGCTGGAGCTTGTCTTCGGCACCCCCAAGCTTCCACAAGGGGCGGGAGCACTCTTGAAGTGGAGCCAGGCGCTGCTTCAGGAACCCCTTGATAATCATGGTCCCCATCAGCTTCTCGGCCTTCAAGTCGGCCTCCATCTTCTTCATCAGCGACCCCAACTAGGGGTCGGTAATCTTCTCGGAAGACCGCTCCTTGTTGGAGGACGGGAGCCCGGTCGGCAGCTCCAGCAGGACGTGGGGGCACTTGGCATCCATGAGGACCCATTTGTTCCGGACGTCCTCCACCTTCTTCACGGCGCGGGAAATCGCGTTGCTGCCATGGGCCGCGACGAAGCCAGCACACCCTATGGGCTGGTGGCCTTCACTCGGAGGTAGAAGAAGTGGCGGAGCATTGCAATGGAGGGCATGACCCCCACGAATGCCTCGCAGTAGAAGGCAAAGATGGACAAAAGGAGGACAAAGTTGGGATGAAGGTGGAGCACGTGGATACCGTAACGATGGAAGATGATGTAGAAGAAGTGGGAGAAAGGAGGACTCAACCCTACATAGACGTTGTGCAGGAGGAAGGGGTAGAAGGTACTGTTCACGGGTTCTGGCTCGGCGGAGGCGACCCAGAGCACTGTCTTCCCCCATTTGCGTTCATCGCTCGCCATCAGGACAAGCGCAGTCTGGAGCTTCGCCTCGGTGACGGAGGGTGTGATCAGCACAGGCTCAAACAAGGCGGGGCCGGCGGACGAGGCTGGGGCTTTAGACCTCTCGGCGGCCACCAGGCGAGAGCTTGGTGGGGAGGATCGACAAATCTAGAGAATTTTTCCAGCGTAGGGAGAGAAGGGGATCCGGAGCAAGACGAAAGGAAGGCAATGAAGGCTCAGCGGCAGGTGTCGGCCCTTTTGTCAGCTAGAAACGGTTGTCGAGGCAGCATGGGGAAGTGGAAACACCCACGTCATTCAAGGACATAGGTGGTTAGGGCCCGCGGCACTCTGCACTTCCCTTTGGCTTCCCCTTGGGCCCGGGGGCTACTGCCGATGTTTTGGATACGGGGGTACCTAGACGTGCCTGCCTGCGGCCCACTGCATGGCTCCATCGATGGCCTGGTACAGCCCAGCCTTAACATCAACAACTCAAGACCCACGTGAGGTGCCAAGCCTCGCGTGGTGGGCGACACCAAGATCTCCAAGGGGATCGGCCTCCTCAAACTTGCTCCCGAGGAATGGAGATTTCTATGCAAGGTGCACCTCACGAGGCTCAGCTGATGTGAGCCATGACGACAAGCCCAGGCGGGCTCTAGCGGGCACAGAGTACCAGTTTCCTCTTTTGTGCAAAGGAGGCAAGCAGCAGGCGCCGAGTCCCAAGCCAAAGGTTCCCATTCTACTGCAACAAGACCAAGACTGCAAGGACAGCAGGGCGGAGGTCATCGCCGGGCCCACCATAGCATCACGACCATAGGCTTTTGCAGGCGAACACCAGTTTAGTCAGGATAGGATGTACTTGTTGTCCCCCTTCAAATCTGTCTGTTGTGGGATCCTTTCCCTCCAACATTTGGGAAGAGGACCAAGGCCACTATAAATAGGACTTAGCCACCACCATAGAGGGGGATCGAATCCATTCCCACCTCACCACCTCACCAGCTCACTCGAGCTCAAGAACACCTCACCTCCCGAGGCAGTTCATCCACTGTATTAGTTCATCCTCAGCCCCTCGAGGCAATCCACCACAAAGGTGGCGTAGGGTATTACACTGCAAGGTGGCCCGAACCAGGATAAACTGTTGTGTCTCTTTGTCCCTTTGAGCTCGACGCACTAGGCTGTGAGGATCGCGAGTATGAAGGCTAGGTAGGTTGAGATCTCCACACGCACCCTAGAGTTTGAACCTATGACGGGTTTGCGAAACCCGAAATATGACATTATCCGAGGCAATGCTCTTCTTCAGCAGCATCACCAAGCCGGCGGTCAAATCCCCCTGCTCATTGAGCTCAGCGGGCATGTCATTGAGGCTCTCCTGTAGTAGCTCCACCAAGCCGTCGATGAACTCCTTCTTCTTATTGAGCCGATCGGGCATGTCGTGGAGGGATAACGACTCCAGGGCCGCCAGCTCGGCGTCTTCACCTCCATGGCTAGGGCACTCCTGGGAGCCCTCGCCTGCCCTGCCCGTGAGAGATCTTTCGAGATCTCTACGAGGAGGTGAGCCCTCTTTTTTTCGCGGCCTTGGTCGCCGCTGCCTTTTTACAAGTAGTACTCGACCTAGAGCTCTGCACACTGGCCATGGCAAGGATGGACGAACAAGAAAGACTTAATTATGAGGAGGAAGGTAGAGTAATTTTCGGCTAGGTAGTTCCCCTTCTTATAACCTAGTACTAGCACTAGTACTAAAACCTGCATAGTGGGAACATGTTCAGGTTTGATACGTACTACTACATATGCCCATTGTAATTTGTGCCAAACTTTGACCATAAATTTAACTAACAAAATATTCATGCATGTCATAAAAAATTATATCATTAAAAATTATGCTCAAATACGAATCCAACGATATAATTTTGTTAAAATGCAGTAATATTTAATTAGTTAAATGTTGGTAAAAATTTAGCATAAATTACAAAGAGGACTAATAAACCAGGACGGAGGTACTAGGTGTAAGCAGGTTTGCACTTAATTATAGCATGGTAGTACTACTTTGGAATGTGATGGGAACAAGCTAAAGATTAATTGATGGTTTTGGTTTCGAGGCCCGAAACAGCTCCCAATGAGTTTAGTGGAACATAAATTTCAAGTACTACTGCTCAAAATGTGGTCGCACAAGTAAGTGATGTAAGTGGTCGTACATGTCAAACCAAGCCTATGCGTGTCTCTTCGGTGAGACGCGGGTCCGACCGACGGTCTGTTCGTGCAACCGACCGTAAGTATTAAACGATGGAGACTTCTAGTTGTGGCTTCGGGTGATTGTCACAACCAAGCATTCAAAAACTAATGATAAATCAATTACCATCTTTTTCCAAATGACCAAGTATTTTCACAGGAATACAATACATATAGATGGAGTGATTGTAGGTTCCAAACCGACATGGCGTTGCAAGTTCACTGTAGCAGCAACCGAGTAGGTCACTTGTGGGGACCCCGATTCATAAGTCGAGATCACCGAATGCACGTGTACAGTGATCCCAGAGATCAATGCTCACTGAACACACAAAAGCTGAATAAAAAGAGTCTTACATCCATACATACCGTCTTACACGAATTATGACCATTATGGTCAAGTCTTACATTGATAAAGCCTTAAGGGTTGAACAACAAATGAAACACAAGCAGCGGAAATCTTCGTCGATAAGTAGAACCCATGCCGTCTGCCTTAACCCTACAGGCATTCTGACTGGGAAACGTCCTAGTTCGCATGATCGTCTCCAAAGAACTATTCTTCGAACTCCGGTTCTTCCATGCCTGGTCAATTAAATAACCAGTGGAAAGCCAATGAGTACTTTCAATGTACTCGCAAGCAACCCATGTTGTGGTCCAAGATGTAACAATGCAGGATATAGGTAAATTTTTGCAGAAAGCTAGTTTTGAGTGCAATGGCATGTTCAACAACTTGTAAGTCATGCATCAAGAGAATTTAAGTAACCATGAGGATAGGTTACAGGTATCAACATAAATAGAGGGGCACCAACCCAATCTCAATCACGTTAAGTCCTTTGACTTGACTCAAGTAGTTATCCCAAACACACACACTGGTTTGTAAACTCTGGACATAGTTTAAGAAGCACCGCCCAACTGTCCTTGACCGTGGACACGGCTATTCGAATAGTTTTACACTCTGCAGAGGTTGCACACTTTACCCACAAGATCCGGGGAACTTCCGTCTCATCCACGACCCGCGATACCTCAAGTACCTGGGGTAAGCACCCGATCACTATCTTTCCCTAGACGACACTAACATGGAGTCCACTTGATTGGTAGTAACCCCCGTGCCCAACATTTCACATCTTAAAATTGTGGAGCATCGCTCCCATATTCATCATATACTGGCACGGGGTACCAACGGTGTGTCCGGTGCCCCATAAAAATGTTCTTGGCCGCCCTACCTGGAACGACCCCGTCCCTAGAGAGCGCACCAACAACTCCCCCGTCACTAGTAATGCGGGCTCCAAGCTAGTATCGGTCTAGGTAATCAATAATGCCCTTTCCCATATAAGGGTAGAGTGGTTGCGCATGTAAGGTTGGGATAGTCGACGAATCTTAAATCTAATCCGTTTTCGAAAACAACACACACACTTGCCTTGGTACACCAATTGATCATCAAGTGGTTACCCATCTCATCATTTCCCTCGGGCATAAGTGGCACCCGATGGGGTTTTCGAAAAGTCTTTTGAAAATACTTTGTCTCCATCACCATGCATATTCCCGTCCCTTTTTGTGTAGCACTACTTTAGCATCCTATCTACTCCCACCGCCATAACCCTCATAAGAAGGTAGGGTTATGCACAATGCAAGTATCAACGAGGAAGTACGGCGGCAAACCATCAAAGTGGATACCACCTCATCATGATTCCGATGCAATAACAATATGGTGCTATATGACATGCATAAAATGGGTTTCATAGACATGGTCAAAGGGCTGCTTGCCTGGCTCAACAAAGTCTTCTGGGTCTTCAAAGTCTTCTGGTCCAACTCCTTCGTCAGCGATGCAATCTATCATCGCAAAATAATAATGAGACAAATAAGGCAATAATAAAATAGAAAAACTAAAGTGCTCAGAAAAATGTTGACGGTGGTCCACCAAGGACCCGTGCACCGGCGAGCCTGCTGCGGTTGCTATGGGTCACGGGGGCTCAAATGAGCGTGTCTGGGGCGTTTGTGGAGGTGGTCTACAACTAGGGGAAGGAAGAGAGGGAGCAGGAGGGGCCAGAGGCGCCGCGCGTGTGAGGCTGCCCATTGGAGCTCTCGGGTGGCCGGCGCGTGTGAGCTGAGGCGAGAGGAGGGAGAGGGAGGATGGGGACCATGTTGTGGTGTGTTGAGGACGTCGAGGAGCATCGTCGGGCGCACTGGGGAGGCCCAAGGTGGCCGGAGGCGGTTGGAAGGGGGCGGCTACAGTGTGGGAGCGCACTGTAGCGTGCTCCAGAGCGTGCGAATGGCTGGCATAGCCATTCTTTATGCAAAGTGGGCGCGTCCAAAGGTGTCTGGTAGCTCTAGGGGGCAGTAAAGAAGTAGGGGATGGCCTTGGATGTCCTGGGTGGCCAGTAGGAGAAGAGAGAGGTAGAAGAAGAGGGAGAAATGGGTTGTCCAGAGAGATAAAGTGGGGTTTTACCCATCCAATAATTGAGCTGTGGGTTTGCCATTGTTACTTGGGGTGAAAGGGGGCTAGGAGGGGTTGTGGTAAAAAGTGGAGCTCATGGAGATTAGTGGAAGAGCCCCAAACAGGGTTTTTAGTAAACATGCAGAAGGTGTTTGATATTGTTTTTGGGTACTTGCACTAATTTAATTCTTGTGTCACTTGGCTGGGATGTTTGTCATGACAAAATGACAGGGAATAAGGAAGATGAGCTCATTTGGAAGAGTTTGCTAATGAAACTTTGGCAAACCCTAGAAACTAGCAGAAATGAACTTGTGTAGATCTAGTTGATCAAATCACTTCTCCTTGATGCACCACTTGCTGTAGTGGCCTCATTTAGACACGTGAACATGGTCACCAAAGTTGGGTCAAGGAGAGAAAGTTGGTAATACAAAGTTGTTCAAATATGGTTCTGGTCAAAGAGGGTTTTGGGGCATTTTGGTGAACCAAAATGACTTTAGTTGACATGAGGCTTTGCAAGGTGATCACAATATGCATTTGTGACTTGCTGGATTTTCCTTGGATTTTTGTGAAAATATTTCCTGTAGAATTATTTCAAATCCTTGAAATGGGCATAAATGGTTTTGGGAGGTTTTGTCCAATATTTTGAACATGACCATGTGTTGAAACCCTTATATATGGAAAATATATGTCCACTGAGTTTCCCTGATTTTTGTCAAATATATTTAAAACAATAAAATAATTTTTCCCTATTACAGACCATTTTTGGCCATAAGAAAAACCTTTTAAATAAAATAGAAAAATAAGTTTTAAAATTATATTTTTGTAGTTTATGGGAGTCCTATATCTAATAGGTTTCAAACACACTCTTTGAAATATTTTTCATACCCCAAATCAAGTACTTGCAGTGCAAACCTCAATTTAGGGGTTCTTGGAAAACTAATTTTTTTGAAAATATTATTTGGCCAAATTATTTTTGTAAGAAAATACTATATTGCTCTATACACATGGCATGATCATTGGGCAGAAGTTTGGGGCAAGGAGATGAAGTATATAAGGTGGAGTTGTGTTGACTTTAAAGAGCACTTAAAAAAATCACAGAGAGAAAACCAACTCCAATTAAAAACCAAATAATGCAAAAGTTTTTATTGGTCCAAATTTTCATGCTTTAATAATGCAAATGGAATATTACAAAATGCAGGGTGTGACAGACCTACCCCCCTTACAAGAATCTCGTCCCCGAAATTCCTAAACTAGGCTTTAAAGAGATATGGAAACTCGGATCTAAGGTAGCCTTCACGTTCCCAGGTGGCTTATGCTTCAGTGTGGTTGCTCCACTGGACCTTGAAGTACTTGATGGTGCGGCTTCGAGTGTGTCGCTCAGCTTCATCCAAAATGCAGATGGGCCTCTCATGGTAGGTCAAATCAGGCTGAAGGTCAATGGCTTGGTGATCGACGTCCTTGTAGAGATCAGGCTTGACTGGAACTTGGAGGCACTTCTGGAGTTGTGATACGTGGAATACGTTGTGCACATCGGATAGTTCAGGTGGCAGTTCCAACCGGTAAGCCACTTCTCCTCGTCGTTCAGTGATCTTGAAGGGGCCGATGTATCTTGGTGCGAGCTTCCCTTTAACATGGAAACGTTGGGTTCCCTTGAGAGGTGTGACCCGGAGATAGACATGGTCTCCAACTCGGAAGTTTACGTCTCTACGACGTGAGTCAGCATAGCTCTTCTGCCTTGACTTGGCGGTCTTCAAACGCTCTCTGACAAGCTAGACTTGCTCTTCTGCTTCACGGAGGATATCGGGCCCAAAGACAAGTCCTTCTCCGGTTTCTGACCAATTGAGGGGTGTGCGGCATTTCCGTCCATATAACACCTCAAATGGTGCCATCTGAAGGCTTGACTAATAACTGTTGTTGTAGGGGAACTCGGCAAAAGGGAGGCAATCTTCCCACATAGCTCCATATGCTAGGACACAGGCTCGGAGCATGTCTTCGAGTATCTGATTCACTCGTTCTGTCTGACCTCCGGTCTGTGGGTGGAAAGCAGTGCTGAAGGACAACTTGGTCCCCATGGCTTCTTGGAACTTCTTCCAGAACCTTGAGGTAAACTGGGTTCCTTGATCTGACACAATCTCCTTGGGAACACCATGAAGGCTTACGATCCTGTTGATGTATAGAGTTGCTAGCTGGTTGCCATCATAGGTAGTCTTAACAGGAATGAAATGGGCTACTTTGGTCCAATGATCGGCTATGACCCAGATGGAGTCATGTCCCTTGTTTGACCTAGGTAGTCCAGTGATGAAATCCATTCCGACTTTATCCCATTTCCACTCGGGAACCTTGAGTGGTTGGAGCAATCCAGCAGGTCGCTGATATTCAAGCTTGACTCTTTGGCATACATCACACTTTGCAACATAGGTGGCAATCTCCCTTTTCATCCCGTGCCACCAAAATCTTTCCTTCAGGTGTTGATACATCTTGGTTCCTCCAGGATGGATGGAATATGGGGTGTCATGAGCTTCTTGCAAGATCAGATTCTTGAGCTCAACCTTGTTGGGCACGCAAATGCGATTCCCAAACCACACAACTCCTTGCTCATCCTTTAAGAAATTGGGGCTTTTCCTGCCTTGATCTTCCTCTTGATGCCTTCAATACTTTCATGTCACTTCTGAGCTTCCTTAACATCATTCATCAAGGTAGGCCTAACTTCGAGGTTGGCCAAGAATCCTGGTGCAACCAGTTCCAACCCAAAGCTTTCAAGTTCATACAAGGCGGGTAGCTTGTCCTTAAGCATAGCATTCAAGGAACAAGCCTTCCTGCTTAATGCATCTGCTACCACATTAGCCTTCCCAGGGTGGTATTGAACACTGAGGTCATAATCCTTGATCAACTCTAGCCATCTTCTTTGCCTCATGTTCAATTCCTTTTGAGTGAAAATATACTTCAGACTTTTGTGATCCGTGTATATCTCACACCGCTTCCCTAGGAGGTAATGTCACCATGTCTTCAGGGCATGAACTACTGCTGCTAACTCGAGATCATGAGTAGCATAGTTCTCTTCATGAGGCCGTAGTTGCCTTGAAAGGTAAGCTACAACTCTGCCTTCTTGCATCAGAACACCTCCCAGTCCGGTTCTTGATGCATCACAATATATCACAAACTCCTTGTGTATATCTGGTGTGGCCAGAACTGGGGCGGTGGTCAGTCTCTTCTTCAGCTCCTGGAAGCTCTCTTCGCACTTCGGTGTCCATTCAAACTTCTTGTCCTTCTTCAAGAGCTGAGTCATGGGTCGGGCAATGCTTGAGAATCCTTCAACGAACTTGCGGTAATATCCTGCGAGTCCGAGGAAGCTTCTGACTTCCTTCACATTGCTTGGGGATTGCCATTCAGTCATGGCTTCAATCTTAGTGGGATCGACCGACAATTCTTCTTCGGTCAAAACATGACCCAAGAATCCAACTTCATGCAGCCAGAATTCGCACTTGCTGAACTTGGCATACAGTTGGTGCTCTCGAAGCTTGTCTAGGACCATCCTCAAGTGTTGCTCGTGCTCTTCTTCCGTCTTCGAGAAGACAAGAATGTCATCAATGAAGACAGCGGAAAACTTGTCCAAATATTCCATGAAGACCTTGTTCATGAGATACATGAAGTAGGTTGGGGCATTGGTCAATCCAAAGGACATGACCGTGCACTCATACAGGCCATATCTGGTTACAAATGCTGTCTTCGGAATATCTTGGGGTCTGATTTTCAGCTGGTAGTACCCAGATCAGAGGTCGATCTTGGAGAACACCTTGGCCCCATTGAGTTGGTCAAACAGATCTTCAATCTTGGGAAGTGGATACTTGTTCTTAATTGTAACTTCATTGAGGGAGCGGTAGTCAATGCACAAGCGGATGGTACCGTCCTTCTTTGCCACAAATAGAACAGGTGATCCCCAAGGGGAGGCACCTGGGCGGATAAATCACTTCCTCGACTGCTCTTCCAGTTGCTTCTTCAATTCTGCTAAGTCTTCCGATCCCATTCTATAAGGCTTCTTATAGATGGGTCCCGTTCCGGGTATGAGCTCGATGATGCACTCAATGTCTTGGTCAGGAGGCATTCCCGGTAGCTCATCAGGAAAGACATCGGGGTATTCGCATACTACCGACACTTGCTCCAATTCAACTTCAGTCAGACAGTTGACTTGGTTGGCTTGAGCAGAGGAGGGGTTGGAGGCAAATTTAACTTCTACTCCTTGGTCATTGGTCACAGTGATAGTCCGGTTGGCACAATCTAACAAGCCTTGGTGCTTGATGAGCCAATTCATTCCTAAGATCACATCCATGCCTTGCGATCTTAAGATGATAAGGTCTGCTAGGAAGTCTACCCCATTAATGACAATCCCGACTCCTTTACATCCTATCTTGGCTCTCATCTCTGCTCCGGGGGTTTGGACCACCATAGGGTTTTTCAGGGGTTTAGGGGTCATGCCCCTTTTTAATGCAAACTTTTGGGTGACAAATGAATGCGTGGCTCCAGAATCAAACAAGACAGTTGCAGGTGCTGAATTGACAAGGAACGAACCCAGCACGACGCCCGGGTCTTCCTGGGCTTCTTTTGCAGTGACATGATTCACACGACCCTTGCTATTGTTGGGCGGGTTGCGGGGAGCTTGGTTCCTCGGTGGAATTCCATGGCCTTGTCCTGGGTTCTGCGCATTGGGGCGTGGGGCGTCGGGCTTCTTGTTGGGGCAATACTTGGAGTAGTGTCCTAGCTGACCACATCCAAAGCAAGTGACTTGGTTGGGGTTGCTGTTCTTGCTAGCATTGTTATTGTGGTTGTTGTAAGCTGGCCTGGGGTTGGCATACTGCTGAGGTGGATAGTTGGTGCGGGGTGCAGGAGCTCTTGGCTGCTGATAGGTTGGCTTGACCAGGGCTGGCTCCCACGGGCGAGGCTTCTGGTTGCTGGAGCTACCTTTGCTGATCATCTTGTGCTTACGGGTATCATCCAAAGCACGTCGCTTGTCATCAAGCATGAGTGCCTTGTTCACCAGATCAGGAAAGGTCGGGCAGTCACACACAACAAGCGAGTACTGCAGAGTCTGGTTCAGGCCTTCCATGAAGCGCTCCTTTTTGGCAGCATCAGTGCTGACATCCTCAGGAGCATACCTTGAGAGAACACTGAACTTCTGCATGTACTCCTTGACAGTGCTACTACCTTGCTTCAGGGCTCGGAACTCACACTTCTTGATGGCCATGATTCCGGAAGGAATGTGGGCCTTGCAGAATTCTGCCTTGAAGTTATTCCAAGTGATGTTTTGCTCAGCATGCATGGCCTTAAATCCATCCCACCAAGCACTAGCAGTGCCCCCGAGATAGTGAGCAGCATACGCCACCTTCTCACGGTCCTCAGTGCATCCGACTAGTTCCAGCAGATCGTCAATGGTGCGGACCCAGTCGTCTGCATCTAGGGGTTCAGCAGTCTCGATGAATGTGGGTGGTGCATGCTTCTTGAACTCCACCAACGTGGAATGTCCATTGCCGTGTCCCGCCGGCTGGCGATTGATAGCTTGAGCAATCATCTGGAGGGCTGTAGTGTTGGCTTGGCGTTCCTCTCGGAAGGCTTGGAGAAGCTGAGCCATGTCCATGCTTGGAGGAGGTGGTGTTGGTGGAGTCTGTCCTCGGGCTTGGTCCTGGCTAACTCCTGCTTCAGCAGAACCTCCGGCTTCTTGCTGCTGGGTAGAGGTACCAGTACGTGTTACAATAGGCATCCTGTTGGAGCGGTCAAGGTCTCATGATTGGGAAATATGGGGAAAGCAATATAGATGGGATGCCTAGTAAGGGGGTTGGTATGACACTAATTGTTTTCTTGCAAGGGCCAAAAGGGCCAAACACATTCATTAAAGTCCAAATGGGTGATGTAGTCGTTTACAAGTTCCCGAGGGAAAGCCCGACGTCCATCAAACACATCAAAAGCAAACACAACACTACATGGTTTCATATGAACCATTAGAAGGAATCGACTTCGCATAGGGGTACACGACCTATCCTATCGTAGGGGTTACTAACGGGCATATCCAAGTTGTGAATGATGCCTAAGTGGTGGAATGCTCGATCGTGTAGTCTGGATCTTCTGGGTCTTCCTCCTCCTCATCAGTAGCGTGACTTCCTTCATTGCTTGAAGGAGTGGGGGAGTGGAGGAGCTCGACACGGCGTTGCTTTGCTGGTGGGGTGAAGAGCTTGCGGTAATCCCTTGCGCTCATGCGGTATTGCTATGGTGGTTCTCCATCCTTTGGGGGTCTTCCGCATCTGTATGCGATTGCGGGCTGTCCAGGAGGAGCACCTTCTTTCTTGATCCTATCCGTCTTCACTTGAGCTTGGAGAAGAAGTACCTTGGTCTTATGAAGTTCCTTTCGGAGCTCCATTGATTCCGAGGCCAAGTGTTGTGCCAAACTATCGGCACAAAGGCTGAAGTAGGTCTGGAATCGGAGTGGAAGTCCTTCTTCTAATGGTGGAGCTGGTGCACTGCTCTCATCCTCACCTTCCTTCTGATAAGGCAAAAAGCGGGTTGCCAACTCGTCTGCCATCTCGGGAAGAAGGTCTCGGAGGCGGGTGAGTGCCTTGAGGGTTGTCGTCTCGACGACAAGAACCAGAGTTGCCATCTGGGGCCCCTCGAAGAACCAGCTTTTTGGAGAGTCATTAGCCTTCATGATCACTTCCACATGGTACTCCGTCTCGGTGTCATTGATCCAATGATCATGGTAGGTGAAAATGGGGGCTCAGTGAAACTGACACTTCTTGAGGCTATCCTCGAGAAGCACGGGAAATCCGGTGGTCAAGAAGTCTTCGGGTACGGCAGCCATCTACAAAGGTTGAATGGGAGAGGTCAATAAGGGAATATATCTTTGGGTTGGGTATGCTTTAGAAAAGAAGAGAAGTTTAGATGGTCTCAAGCTAACTAATGTCCATGCTAACTAGGGCTTCCTACAGTCAGGATGGCTCTGATACTAGCTCTATGGGGACCCTGACTCATAAGTCGAGATCACCGAATGCACGTGTACAGTGATCCCAGAGATCAATGCTCACTGAACACACAGAAGCTGAATAACAAGAGTCTTACATACATACTTACCGTCTTACACAAATTATGACCATTATGGTCAAGTCTTACATTGATAAAGCCTTAAGGGCTGAACATCAAATGAAACACAAGCAGCGGAAATCTTCGTCGGTAAGTAGAACCCATGCCATCTGCCTTAACCCTATAGGCATTCTGACTGGGAAACGTCCTAGTTCGCATGATCGTCTCCAAAGAACTCTTCTTTGAACTCCGGTTCTTCCATGCCTGGTCAATTAAATAACCAGTGGCAAGCCAATGAGTACTTTGAATGTACTCGCAAGCAACCCATGTTTTGGTCCAAGATGTAACAATGCAGGATATAGGTAAAATTTTGCAGAAATCTAGTTTTGAGTGCAATGGCATGTTCAACAACTTGTAAGTCATGCATCAAGAGAATTTAAGTAACCATGAGGATAGGTTACAGGTATCAACATAAATAGAGTGGGCACCAACCCAATCTCAATCATGTTAAGTCCATTGACTTGACTCAAGTAGTTATCCCAAACACACACACACTGGTTTGTAAACTCTGGACATAGTTTAAGAAGCACCGCCCAACTGTCCTTGACCGTGGACACGGCTATTCGAATAGTTTTACACTCTGCAGAGGTTGCACACTTTACCCACAAGATCTGGGGAACTTCCGTGTCATCCACGACCCGCGATACCTCAAGTACCCGGGGTAAGCACCCGATCACTAACATGGAGTCCACTCGATTGGTAGTAACCCCCGTGCCCAACATTTCACATCTTAAAATTGTGGAGCATCGCTTCCATATTCATCATATACTGGCACGGGTACCAACGGTGTGTCCGGTGCCCCATAAAAATGTTCTTGGCCGCCCTACCTGGAACGACCCCGTCCAGAGAGAGCGCACCAACAACTCCCCCATCACTAGTAATGCAGGCTCCAAGCTAGTATCGGTCTAGGTAATCAACAATGCCCTTTCCAATATAAGGGTAGAGTGGTTGCGCATGTAAGGTTGGGACAGTTGACAAATCTTAAATCTAATCCGTTTTCGAAAACAACAAACACACTTGCCTCGGTACACCACTTTGTCATCAAGTGTTTACCCATCTCATCATTTCCCTCAGGCATAAGTGGCACCCGATGGGGTTTTCGAAAAGTCTTTTGAAAATACTTTGTCTCCATCACCATGCATATTCCCGTCCCTTTTTGCGTAGCACTAGTTTAGCATCCTATCTACTCCCACCGCCATAACCCTCATAAGAAGGTAGGGTTATGCACAATGCAAGTACCAACGAGGAAGTACGGCAGCAAACCATCAAAGTGGATACCACCTCATCATTATTCCGATGCAACAACAATATGGTGCTATATGACATGCAGAAAAAAGGGTTTCATAGACATGGTCAAAGGGCTGCTTGCCTGGCTCAACAAAGTCTTCTGGGTATTCAAAGTCTTCTGGTCCAACTCCTTCGTCAGCGATGCAATGTATCGTCGCAATAATAAAACAGAAAAACTAAAGTGCTCAGAAAAATGTCAATTCATTTTTGTTAAATACTTGGGTGAAAACTAAGAAGGGGGAAATTTCCAGTTTTGGATTTGGAGTAGCAGAATAGGAGAAATGGATTTACAAGGGTATATTTAAATGCTTAAAATCACATTTAAATATTTACAGTGAAGAAAAGTTTGTTGGATTTGAATGAAAGCTGCACCATTAAATAGGTGTGATTTTTACAAGAATTTAGGAACTGGAATTATTTCATTTGGACAAATATTTTATCATGTGGGATTTTTGGAAGGGTGACAGAAAAAGAAAAAGGAAAAGGGCTCTTTGCCTGCTGGGCCAGAACAGCCGCAGCGCAGCAGGCCCAGCCAGAGAGGCGGCCCAGCGCACTGGTGCATGCGCGCGCGCCAGGTTTAAACCTGACGGGCGGGGCCCAGGCATCAGCGAGAGATAGAGGAGCGATGGAGGGGAGAGGCTGACAGGCGGGGCCCGCCTGTCCTCCCTAACCCCGAGTCCAGACGGCTTGTGAGCTCACCGGCGACGATGCAGGGCACGGTGAGGTCGGGCGAGGGCATGGATGGGCTCAGTGTCGTCTCGCCATTCGGGTGGTGGTGGTGGACGTCACCGGAGTGTCCTGGTTTGTCAGCGACGAGGAGGCACGGCGGAGGAGCTTCGGGCGGCGGTGGCTCCGGGCATTTCCGGCTGCAAAAGAGGCGGGGAAGAGAGGGGGATTGGTCACTGAGCCGCGGCAGTTCGAGATCGAGGAAGAGGAGCGGCGGAGAGGGCCTATACCCGGAGATCGAAGGCGACCCGAGGCGGCGGAGCTCGAGCTCGATCTCGATCTCGGGCTCGTCTGGAGAGGGGTGAGTGGTGTAGGGGGTGATTTAGGGGAGTGAGAGAGCGAGTGGTGAGGAGAGTAGGGCTCGGGGAGGCCCTTAAATAGGTGAACGGCGGTCCACTGAGGACCTGTGCGCCAGCGAGCCTGCTGCGGTTGCTATGGGTCACGGGGGCTCAAATGAGCGTGTCTGGGGCGTTTGTGGAGGTGGTCTACGACCAGGGGAAGGAAGAGAGGGAGCAGGAGGGGCCAGAGGCACCGCGCGTGTGAGGCTGCCCATTGGAGCTCTCAGGCGGCCGCCGCGCGTGCGAGCTGAGGCGAGAGGAGGGAGAGGGAGGAGGGGGACCACATTGTGGCGTGTTGAGGACGTCGAGGAGCATCGTCGGGCGCGCTGGGGAGGCCCGAGGTGGCCGGAGGCGGTTGGAAGGGGGCGGCTACAGTGCGGGAGCGCACTGTAGTGCACTCCAGAGCGTGCAAATGGCTGGCATAGCGAGTCTTTATGCAAAGTGGGCGCATCCAAAGGTGTCTGGTAGCTCAAGGGGGGAGTAAAGAAGTAGGGGATGGCCTTGGATGTCCTGGGTGGCCAGTAGGAGAAGAGAGAGGTAGAAGAAGAGGGAGAAATGGGCTGTCCAGAGAGAGAAAGTGGGGTTTTACCCATCCAATTATTGAGCTGTGGGTTTGCCATTGTTACTGGGGGTGAAAGGGGGCTAGGAGGGGTTGTGGTAAAAACTGGAGCTCATGGAGATTAGTGGAAGAGCCCCAAATAGGGTTTTTAGTAAACATGCAGAAGGTGTTTGATATTGTTTTGGGGTACTTGCACTAATTTAATTCTTGTGGCACTTGGCAGGGATGTTTTTCATGACAACATGACAGGGAATAAGGAAGACGAGCTCATTTGGAAAAGTTTTCTAATGAAACTTTGGAAAACCCTAGAAACTAGCAGAAATGAACTTATGTAGATCTAGTTCAGAAAATCACTTCTCCTTGATGCACCACTTGCTGTAGTGGCCTCATTTAGACATGTGAACATGCTCACCAAAGTTGGGGTCAAGGAGAGAAAGTTGGTAGTACAAAGTTGTTCAAATATGGTTCTGGTGAGAGAGGGTTTTGGGGCATTTTGGTGAACCGAAATGACTTTAGTTGACATGAGGCTTTGCAAGGTGATCACAATATGCATTTGTGCCTTGCTGGATTTTCCTTGGATTTTTGTGAAAATATTGCCTGTAGAAATATTTCAAATCCTTGAAATGGGAAGAAATGGTTTTGGGAGGTTTTGTCCAATATTTTGAACATGACCATGTGTTGAAACCCTTATATATGGAAAATATATGTCCACTGAGTTTCACTGATTTTTGTCAAATATTTTTAAAACAATAAAATAATTTTCCCTATTAAAGACCATTTCTGGCCTTAAGAAAAAGCTTTTAAATAAAATAGAAAAATAACTTTTAAAATTATATTTTTGTGGTTTATGGGAGTCCTATATCTAATAGGTTTCAAACACACTCTTTGAAATATTTTTCATACCCCAAATCAAGTACTTGCAGTGCAAACCTCAATTTAGGGGTTCTTGGAAAACTAATTTTTTTGAAAATATTATTTGGCCAAATTATTTTTGTAAGAAAATACTATATTACTCTATACACATGGCATGATCATTGGGCAGAAATTTGGAGCAAGGAGATGAAGTATATAAGGTGGAGTTGTGTTGACTTTAAAGAGCACTTAAAAAAACACAGAGAGAAAACCAACATAAAAACCAAATAATGAAAAAGTTTTTGTTGGTCCAAATTTTCATGCTTTAATAATGCAAATGTAATGTTACAAAATGCAGGGTGTGACATCACTGCATCGCTGGCGGGGAAGGGGGGCAGCTCACCTCGCCTATGATGCATGCCTAGCGTCGCCTCCGTAGCTGGTCCCGGTATTTGGCTTCTCCTACCGCCCATTTGAACAGTTGCACCAGCTGCTCATGCCATACCGTAGGCATGCACTTTCTTTCCTCCGCAGTTAACTTCATGAATATGATATCTGCCATTAGCCCAAGCTCGAAATCAATGCGCTGCTACCAGACGTTGACATCCCTCAGCATCTCTCCCCTAAGATCGACTTGTGCATCAGCCTTGTGCTTCACCAGGCGCAGCTCCTACGAACTTGTCTCCAATAAATGCAACGCTTCCTCGATCTGATCTGCCCTTGCTATCCACCAACTAAAATGCATCCCTGGCATGTCCTTCGGCGCCACCGATCTGTGATTCCAGAGCAATGGATCCCCTCTGTAACACATGTGGGTTTTGCTCAAAGGCGGTAGTGCTGCGGGCCACAGTGAGAGGGCAGCCTGCGGGATCCTAGGATCTAAGGGATTTTCCATGGCGGCATCCTCCATAGCGGGATCTAGTGGGCGAGGCCGGGAGGCGAGCGTAGGCGGTGGGAGATCCCTACGAGGCTAACATAAAGGTATCACTACTCCACTCCGTCCATATTTAAATACTCCCTCCGTTTCTTTTCAGTCCGCATATAAGATTTGGTCAAAGTGAAACTTTGTAAAGTTTGACTAATTTTAGAGAAAACAATATTAACATCTCCAATACTAAAATTATATGTTATGAAAATTAATTTCATCATGCATCTAATATTATTGATTTCATAGTGTGGACGTTGATATCTTTTCCTACAAAGCTAGTCAAATTATACAAAGTTTGACCTTTGACAAATCTTATATGCAAACTAAAAAGAAATGGAGGGAGTAGTACAAAGGCCACCAATAGTAACCTAGGCAAAAATTGATCATCCTGCCTGCGTCCTAGTTTATTGGCCCCCTTTTTATTTTGTGCCAATTTTTTACAACAAAATTAACTAACAAAATGGAAGCACTACAGCCAAAGTTTTTGGTTTTGCAGTGCGCAAACCAAACAAGCAATCTAATAATCCTAAAGCCAAATCTTGGCAAATTATTTTTGTAGTACAAAGGATTTGTACCAGGGTATAATTATGTTTGTTGAAAAGTTTCTATTATCAAGGTTCACAAAGTTTCCATGGGCATGGACAAAGTTCAAGGCTAGCTCCCACTTTAACAATGGTCGTCTTTCTCACTTTCGCTTTTATTTTTGAAAAGTTTTAGGTTCCCCTCTATATTTTTTTGTTTTTATAAACTTTCTAAAAGCACACAATAGAAAAAATGACTATCTAAAACCTCCAGGTTGTCTCCGTGGCAGCGCTTTCTTTAAAGCCATTAAGCAAGGAATATAGTGCTCAAGTAATGGATCCACCTGGATCCCAAGGTATATCAAAGCCAATTTTAATTAACAATGATTTGTGATTTAGCTGTGAGCATAAAGTAACATATATCATGCACAAACGAAGTCTAACTCTCTTCTATGCATCAGCATGTCATAAAGGAACAATTCAGGCACACAAAATAAATGCCAATGCATAGTATAAAAAATTTCTTGGAATTTTATCGTATTGGAAACATAGAGAGGCGGAGATGTAGTTCCTCTCTCATAATAATCGCAAGTAGGAGAAGAAAGCACATGTATATTATATTTATCAAAATCATCATGTGCAAGTAGAACGCAACCCATCAATATAGTCATTAATAAGCGCAGACTTCTATGATATAGTGTAGTTGGGAGAATTCAAAAAGATACTAGGACTATCATGTGTGGGTGCAATAGCAACAATTTCATTCTTAACATGAGAAACTATAGAAAGTTCATCTTCATAAGCATAATTTGGAATGGCATGATGGGCACAAGCATAGAAAGCATCAAGTTCATCAAAAAGGGATATTTCAAATGAATCCAAGGGATCATGGCAATCATCCTTCGGTGAGCACGAAGGGAAATTAAACAATGTATGAGTTGAAAAGTTACTCTCATTAGAAGGGCAAGGGTAGCTAATCTGCTCTTCCTCCTTTTGTTCTTCACTCTCCTCGTCATATTTTTCATCTAATGAACTCACAGTGTCATCTATATCTTCTTCCATAGATTCTTGCAAAATATTAATCTCTTCTTGGACAACAGAGACTTTCTCCACAAAATGCATCAATATAGGAATTATATTCATAATTCTCATATCAATATTTAAGTTAAGCATAATTTTCAAGTCTGTAAACATCATCATCATAATTTTCACACTTTTCAAACAAAGATTCAGTTTCATTAGCTCCCTTAAAAGCAACGAATTCTTGTATTTGTTCCACATCAGAGTAATCATATACACCATTATCATAAGAAGCCAAGGTTTTATTATCATTAAATTTATATGAAAAGGGAAGGTTTGGAGCCTTCATCCTAGCACTACTGGCCGTCGAATATCATCTACAATGCACCAGATTTTGCCACATGTACAATCTAGAAGACCCCATGGTTGAACTTAAGCATAATGCACAAACCTCAAAACACAAGCACTTGTCCTTGTTCTAGAATCTTCAGTATCATAATTGGCCAAAAAACATTCTACATGAATTGCCATTATTTGTTTTTACTTTCTGCTTTACAATGCACAATTCCATGGATCTTAAAATTTATTAGCTTTTCTATAAAAAACTAATTGATTTTGAATCAGATGAACTATAAGAGTTAAATGAACATCTACATCATGCATATATGACTCAAAGCTTCCATGCTATAATGTGGTATTTATTTATAATTTGGTTGCCAAATCTTATGCGTGCAATGCACGTGTACCTTACTAGTCTAAATGGTGTTTGTGTGTGTGTTGTGCATGTTAAACACATTGTATGTAGTATCATACATGGTTTAGATTCCGAACATCTAGCTAGAGCATACATGTACTATGATTTGAATTCAACATAAAATGGATACATATATTTGAATTTGAGATCATATGTAAATGTAGTTCGTATTTATATAGGAATTTACTACTGCTATATTCATGTCATGTGTTGTGAAGATAATATTTAGAAGGTTGTACAACTAACCCGAGTACAATCCCATTCAAACAGGAAAAATGTACTCAAATTTAGTCCATACGCTAGGCAACATGAATTATTTTTTATTATTGAGGGAAGTGCAAATTGTTTTGGTACTGTACATGTTATAGTTGTCGTCCCGATTTTTTTAGTTCTGTTGTTCTTGTTGTATTTGTATGCATATAGTAAAACGGGACATGGCTCTCTCTAGAGGTGCGAATTGTCTTTTTTTGTACATGTTAACCTTGTTCTCTCGAAATTTCAAGCCGCGCCTTGTTATGCCTAAATTTCAAGCTAGAATCTCTGTCTATCATGCTACGAAACTCTCGCCTCTTCTACCTGCGCCTTGTTACCCCGAAAATATTTAAGATATATCTTTGTCTTGCTGTGCTCCGAAAACTACCACCATATAAACCCGTTCCTTGCTATCCCAAAATTATAACGCACCCAAAAACTCCCACCTCTTGCGAAATCCCAACACGCGAAATGCCCGTGATACCCTTGAACCGAAATAACTACCTAGCTCAAATCGGTGGGGGTACTTTCATAACTTACCCCACATTTCGGACAAGCGCGTCCCTAAGCCTTGGTCCCCCCTCCCATCCCATCCACCGACCCATTCGTACACCGACGCTGCAAAAACCCGCGAAGCCTCACACCCTCCTCCGTTTGCCACCCAGCTGGAGCCTCTTTGCCGACGATGTCGTCCACAGCAACACCTCGACGTCCCCCATCCACCGCACTATATGAGGATCCTTCGTCGATCTCGTCTTCCCGCCGGTTCAGCCACCCTGTCCTCCACCTCCAAGGTTCTTCCTCGATGTTCCCCTCGTCTTTCGCACCACCTCCATTCCCACACCACCGTCTTCACCTGCACCACCGGAAGAGCATCATCATCACCGATTCCTCGGATGAAGCTGAGGCAATCGGCGCCACCAAAGAGGTTCTACACTAATCATTGTACTTTCTTCTTCATTCAATCTCATGGTGTTGCCAGCGCTCGGTCCCGAGCCGACATGGTGCGGGTCCATCCACGGCGGCGTTGCCGACCACTTCGTCCACAACGTCGCTCGCTCAGCGGGGACGTCCGCATCGGTAGGAACTGATGTTGCTTTGGCTCTCGCTCGCTCTGCTGCTCTGATATTGCTCTCGGTCCCCTACCTGGTCTGCTCTTTCTCGCACTGCTACTCTTGCTCTTGCTCTTGCTTTCGCTACTACTCTTGCTCTTGCTCTTGCTTGCGCTGCTGCTGCAAGAGAAGCAGATCCTACTCTACCTCAAGCCCTTGCAGTTGCTACCTGAGATGCTGCTGCATGACTAGCTGCCCCGGCTCTCACACGTGCTGCTGCTGCTACTGCTTTTCTTCTACTAGTGTGTTCAATTTCGATAGTAAAATTTAGTTTTGACAGTTAAATTCAGTTTCGGCAGTTAAGTTCAAAGATGAGCGGCTGATGTACTTTACATATAGCACTTTGTGGTTATGTATTTTACGTCATCTATTGGAGATGCTATTAGAATTCCACTTAGTTTAACGTTGTCTCTCTGGTCCTGCTTCAGCCTCGCCGCCGTACAACTCACCGGAGCTGCTCCAACGACGAAACCCTCCATCACAACGGAGCAGTACTCCAGGCTCCATCTCTAGATGCCTAAGATCTTCTTCACAGACCAATTACCCTATCACGCTGAGATCGACATGTGTTCGCCAAAGAGGTTGTACACTTGTTACATCACTTTTTTACTCTACATGTTATATATATTGTCCACTGAGCACACGTAGTAACGTGAAATAAAATTAGTTTCTCCTGCTATATGACAAGCAGTGAGGTACCAGGGAACTTAGCTATCCGTGATGGACTCTCTTGAACACCATCATTATTTATGTATGCGTGTTTGAGCTGTGGATTTGTAGATGGGTCTGAGAGTTGAGCTAGTAGGGCATTGGCCTCGGTCCAAAGTAGTAGAAGTAGCACAAAAACATTTTTTGAGTGTAGGCTTTTGCCTGCTCAAGCCTGCCTACTAGAATCGCCATTGCTTCAAAGTAAAAGTGAAGAAAAAACATATGAATTGGAAAGTTTCATATGGTACTACTATTCATGAATTTGGTTGAAAGGAATGGAGCAAAGGAAAACTGTAGGATTTGTTCCTTTAGTGTCTCCTTGAAAGAAAAACCATAGGAATTTTAATATCTACTTGTCCTCCTTCTCAAACTCCTATTCATGAAGTACAAGACTAAGAGATAGTAGCATAACAACATTATAAGCATACATTTTCTTGTGGTTTGACTTAATCTCACCATGCTTCTTTGCATCCTGTGATCTTCCAATTCTTGTGAACCAAACACCCAGATTGGCAGAAATCATGTGTTTTTAAATTCTCTGTTGCACATGCATTCCTATCGTATTCCCGTGTATTTCTTATCCCTGCATTGTTAGAATCCTGAAATTCAAACAAGCCCTTACATAAGTACTTCTGTTACACATATGTGTCGAAGAAAACCGTGTCTGGTTTCTCCCGCTTCTACTGCACTGTGTTCCACCCCAGCTTAGTTGCTCCAACAATGAAACGATTCACCACAACAGGGATTCACCCTCCAGATTGTCCTTCGCTCCCTCAGATCTTCTTCCCCACCGCTGGCAGCCACGACAACTGCATTACCATCATCAACCGAGCAGATGACCTCGAGGACTACACGGGTCCGCAAGAGAGGTCACACTCTTTCGTGTCTTCTTATGTTATGCATCGCTTAATATTACATGTTACCTTATCGGCCCGTTCACCGATTAGACTCTGAGTCAGCTCCAAACTAATGCTCAAATTTGACTTTTTAAATGGTTGTGGGGTAAATATCGGGGACGCAATCAATAGTATCTATCTACTATGTGGTTAATATCTGGTGTCTAGAGTTTCATGTTGGGTGGGAAACAAACAGTAAAGAAGCCATTATCTGTATTTTTTCAATTGAAGCCATTATCTGCCTGCTATCATTGGTTTTGGTTCTATCCACATGTTGCTACCATCACTCTGGATTTCTACATGCACTCCTTACATAATCTCACTACTTTTTATTGCTATGCATGTCAGTTATTGTACACAATGGAACTGAACATGTAGTAGAGCAAAGGAGATGAGCCATGCATGGCAATAAAATTTCATGCAGACATTGCTCTATGTTGGGTGCAAGGGCAGACCCCCTCCACCCATTTCAGATTGTAATCAAGAGGAAGATAACTGTTTTGAGGTGGATTAAGAAGGAGACGACCACTCCTATTTACCCCCTAAGGTCATCGCTCTAACTTGGCATGCTGATGTTGATAATATCATGCATATGGTGCCTTGCATTGCTTAATTTGTACATCAAACATGCCATCTGGTTAGGTTAGACATGCTTTGTGCGAATGCCATCTATTTAGTTTCTTTATCATATATGTGAATCATGCAATGCCATCTTGTTAAGCCCGACATCATATATGTGAATTTTGCAATGCCACCCTGGTTAGCCATTCATCTTTAATGTGAATTATATCATGCCATCATTTTTTTATTACGTATTAAATTTGTCAAAATTATAGTACATTCAATTACTCTTCCTCTGCATCAGCCATTCGACATGGTCATGGAAAAATCTAGAGTGGAAACAAGGTCTTCAGAGCAGAAAATGCTATTTGACGAAGTGCATGTCTTGCTGGTTACGGATAGCTCCTCAGAGGAGGATTTGGAGACAGTTGACCAGTCCTATTCCCCCCCCCCCCCGAGGTGCATGATCTTACTTGGCAGGGTTATATTGCTCATATCGTGCATATGGTGTCTTGCATTGGCATGTCATTTTCTTAGTTTAGACATGCTTTGTGTGAGTGCCACCTCTTTAGTGTCTAGTTACCTTGTATGTGAATTTTGCAATGCCATCTTGTTGCAAGACATTATATATGTGAATTATGCAATGCTATCTTGTTGCAAGGTATTATGTATGTGAATTATGCAATGCCATGCTGTTTAGCCAAGCATCATATATGTGAATTATATCATGCCGTCCTTTTCTTGTATTACTCAATGCATTTGTCGACAAAGTTTGTATATTCAACTGCTCTTCCTGTGCATCAGCCATTTGAAGTGGTGATGGAAGTATCTGGAGTGAAAACAAGGTCTTGAGACCAAACAATCCTACCTGCTTAAGCAGATATCTTGCTAGTTATAGATAGTTCCTCAGAGGAGGATTCAGAGGCAGATGACCAGTCCTATTATCCCCCTGAGGTGTATGCTCAAACTTGGCAGGGTTATATTACTCACATCATGCATATGTTGTCTTCCAATGCTTAGTTTTTACATCATATACACAATATCGAATGCCATCTCCTTAGTTGACACATCATATATGCGATTGCACTCTGATCACTTGCTTTGTATATAAATTATATATTTGAATTATATCATGCCATTATGTTTACATAGACAGCATGTATCTGAATTATAGCATGCCAACCCATTTTCTAAAGATATAATATGGTTATATCATCTCATCATGTTTATATAGTCATCATATTTTGAATTATCACTACTAGGGAAAACCTTATACACAGAACTTTAGCAGTAGCGCGTGTCAGAAAAGTACGCTGGTGCTAAGTAGCAGTAGCGCGCTGGTGTAAACGGCGCTACAGATAAAGTTGTAGCAGTAGCGTGCCTGAAGATAAAAGTGCTACTAGTAAAATGCCCACAGCTTAGCCGATAGGCTACACATAGTAGTAGCGATCTACTCTGAACCGCGCTACCGCTACTTGCTTTGTAGCAGCGCGTTTACGCTGAAAGGCGCTACTGCTAAAGGATATAAAATTAAATGGAAAGCAAATAGGAAAAGTAAATGAAAATGAAAGAAATAGAAAAAGGTGAAAGGAACAAAATAAAATGTAAAGAAAAATAAATGAAAAGGGGGAAAAAGAGAAAGGAATAGCAGTAGAGCGTATTGAGGAACGCGTTGTAGCTAACTTAGCAGTAGCACACTTCCTGGAACGCGCTACTGCTACTTCTGACTTAACCGCGCGGTTTGTTCTTCCCCACGACCACTTCCCCCAAATCCAAATCCTCCGCTGTCGCGGTCGTCGTTGCCCGTCGGCCGCCGCACGCTCTCCACACACCCTCGACGCCGCCCCCGACCCCGGATTCGACACCGGCCCCGATCTCGACGCTGCCCCCGACCTCGACGCCGTCCCTCCGCCACGCGACCGAGCCCCGACCCCGACCTCTGCCCCTCCCTTGCCGCAGGCACCCGAGGTGAGCATGCCTGCTCCTCTCCCTCCCCTACCTCTGCCTAGGGTTCTTCAAATTTTAGTTGCATCAAATTAGTTAGGGTTCATCTATGGGTGGAAACGAATCAGATGCGGATGTTATCCGATACGGATGCAACTCGGATGTTTTCTTAGATGATGAATAAACACTATTGTAATGCATAATAATTTCTAAGATTAATCATAAAATGAGTAAAATTTGACCACTTATTTCACTTTTAAATTGGATAATTGGAATATTCTCTACCACTTTCCACCCGTAGGTTCATCAAATTAGATGGTAATTAGGGCAGTAGTTCCTAGGTACTAATTAGTTAGTAAGAACTAGGTACTAATTAGGTACTAGTTTATTTTTATTTATAGTAAGTTTATTTTTAGTAAGAACTAGTTGAATTAATAGAACTAGTTGAACATGTCACATTTGTTTTATTGTTTTAGTTAAAGCAATTTTTCTCGCATCAACGTCGACGATGCCTATCCGCATCCTCGTCGTCGACTCGGTGGAGAACACCTGCTTGACCAGATGGGCCATGTCCGGGACTAGGCTCCGCAGGGCTGGTAATGGGAGGCGCTACCTATCGGGGGCGCAACTTGGTGAGGAGTCAACCCGTCGTTGATCCGAACCTTCTTTGGTGGCGATCGCGGGGGCCAGTGACGGTCGAGAGGCTTGAGGACCCCACGGAGCTGGTACGTCACCGCTTCAGCGAGGAGGACGCGCACGTTCGTCGCTACTTGTTTGCGCTGGAGCAAAGGTTCTCCAATACCTGGCAGGTTCTCCAGGGATCTTACTGGAGCTATGATCCTGTGATGGTTCCTTCTCTTTGGGTGTCCACCGCCCGCGCTGATACCCGTCGTTCGCTAGGGTTTTAGTTGTATTAGTGACGTTATATGTATGATACTATTCGGGATGTATTAGCGATAATATTCGACGATGTATGGACGCAAGAGATGATTTACTTTTGCTTATTGAATGCATGCTAATTTGAATACTTATTTATTTTACAATTTGTTTTTCTTATTGAATGCTCCTGTCAATATGAGTCCTATAAGATATTCTGAAATGTATATCTTGTGTTGCTCAAATAGGATATGTGCTTACCCAAGTGGCCGGTCATGTTTGCAGGTTACACCTTTGAGTGGCCTATGTTTTGCCGGAGTGTTGATTCATTTCCGTTCCGGCAAATTTCAGACGCTCGATATGTCCTATTTTAGCAAAGGTCATGCTAGATTTTTCCCTGAATTTTGGCATGACTTGTGCCAGAATATGTAGGAAATATCGTGTGCCCTAGATTTTTGTGTTGAGTATCCTGGTAGTTGTCTTCGATCAATTTTCAATTAATGTTTCAACTATGAGCATAGGAAATGTCTGACGACGAAAAGGATTTCGGTATTTGCAAATACTGCGAAGACGAGCGCGGCCTGTGCGACAGAATCTTCCTAGATGATGATAGGCGCTTCATCATCAAGCTGGACACGAACTTCAAAGTGGATACAGTAATTCACAACGACAAGTCTTTTTTCGTAATTAAGCATGACATCTACTTCATTTGCTTCAACTTATAATTTATGTTTTTTTAGTATTCTACTAGCGTATCCCCTGCCATGCAAGAGTTTTTGTCTTGGATAAGATAGGTTTCAGTCCTATGAAAACTACTATGGTGGTAAAGATAGTTTACTTGAAGACCGAACATGGTTGTATTTTCCATGCAAAATTATACAACATAGACACCTACACCTATTTTGGATGCAAAAGTTGGCACGCACTATGCAAGACTTATGCATTTGATCCTAATATGGTTATCACCTTTGATATTCGTCCGGTAGATGATATTGAAGGTAATATCGACATCTGGGTCGATGTGCAGACGCCTCCAGTTATACCATTATGTGAGTTTCTCAACCATATTTATGTCTTTGATATTGTTTATTCAAAAATAGTTGACAACTAATTTCTATTGACAGCTTATTTTCATTCAAGCCAACATGTCCAATGCTTGGTAGACAAGACCTACTACTGTCCCGGGGCTGAACTAAACTGTGAGGAGATAAGTCATTATGTTTCATGGCTTGAGGATCTTCATACTATCAAGACAAATTATTTTTCTGGACTTGAAAATTGTAGTACTCAAAACGTGCGACCAATAGTGTTCCTACTTAACTACAGTCACATCTATTTAGGAAAGATGGTAAGATTTTTACTATTTGTCCTTGGTGCATCTTTTGCATACATTATTTTTTAAGCTAAACTTCATTGCTAAGTATGTTACCATAAGATGTTCTTCAATAGGGACTCCCGATGAATGTTGTGCCTCATTGGATCGAGACTAAAGGTCACATGAGAATTGTTAGCTTACGGCCAAGATATCCTACAATGCGCTTTAGTGCATTCAGGATTTCTAATAGCGAGGAATGCTTAATAGTGAAAGACCAGAGCAAAATTGTGAACAATCGCAGAGAAGTACTAGGGGGCAGCAATCAGAAGTGCAGCCCACGATTAGGAGACACATTCATCTGCATGCTCCAACTTGATGAAGCAGGAGTGCTAGACAAGTTTTATGTTATTTTACCTGAGAGAGAGCAGCAGGAGTGATTAGCTAGCTAGAAATGAGTTTGAAGATGATGATGTGCTACACTATGACTATGATGATTACATAGCTAGTGTTGGTGGTAATGACTATGATGATTATTATTAGCTAGTGTTGGTGGTGATTAGATAGCTACCGCAGCTAGTGTTAGTAGTGATTAGCTAGCTAGAACGGGTTTGAAGATGATGATGTGCTACACTATGACTATGATGATTAAATAACTACTGTTGGTGGTAATGACTATGATGATGATTAAATAGCTTGTGATGGCGGATTAGCTTCAAGTTGAGGCAACATGTGGTGCACATTGAAAGTACTAAACTAGATCAAGTTTGGATTAGTAGTATAATTTTGACATGCACCACATATTGCCTCCACTTGAACCTACTCCACCTTCATTTGACACATAGTTATGGACATAATGATATAAACCTCAAAACTGGTATCGTACCAAAATTTGTATAACAGCATATAAATACACTCAAAATAAAAAAAATAAAAAAAAGAATACTAGTAGGGATGGATAGTAAACACGCTGCTACTAGCTAGATTAGCAGCAGTGCGGGAAAGAACAAATGCTGCGGCTATGTGTCTTAGCAGTAGCGCACGTCGCACATGCTACTGCTAAGTAATAGCTGTAGCGCCTTATTAGTAGCGTGGTGACCCGTGTTACTGGTGGGCATTAAACCCGCGCTACTACTAGGGTTTTCCCTAGTAGTGTATGCCATTCTATCCATGAAGTATATCATGCCATTATTTTTCCATTGACGACATGTTTGTGAATTATGGCATGTCAACCACTTTAATAGACATCATATAGGTATATCATGTCATCCTATTTAAATATTCATCATATTTTGAACTATGTCATTCTATCCTGTTTAGTTAGGCTTCATACATGTGACATTGTGTCATGCTATCCTGTTTAATTGGCCATCATATATGTGAAATTATGTCATGATATTCTGTTTGGTTAGAAAACATAAATGTGAATTATTTCCTGCCCTGTTTTCTTACCTACTATCCATTGCACGTGTCTATCTTACAATGTCTGTACATTCACTTACTTTTCTTGTTTATCAGCCATTTGAATTGGAGGGGGTGATTGCAGTATTTGTGGGAGTAAAAACACGGTCTTCAGAAAAGATCATGCTACATGTCGATGTAGATAGAACCACAGTTATACTTGCCCAAGAACTAGCCCCACCACACATAACCCAGACTCATGCAGATTGTACCCCTACCCAGTTGGACAGAGAACCAGTGACACCCCTTCTAACCCCAACCCCAGCAGGTAGTAACCAAGTTCCACTTGACACAACACCGTCTCCACCACAGAGCACCAAAACACGAGCAGTTAGTAAGGAAACTGTAGTGCCCAAAGCACGAGGACCACCACTCCGAACCCCAAGTCAACGCTTAAAGCAGAAGAAGAATTGTTCTCAGGCCAGGTTCCGTAGCTATGGTTCATACTCCTTTGCTCTTGCATCACTGTATTTACTCATACAAACTAATTTCAAATTTGAAGGATGCAATTGAAACTCCAATGGTGCAACAGGTGTGTTTTAAACCTGTTTCTTTAACGTGTTTTCTATTGTAACTTGCTCTATGTTGATTTAAGTTTCAATTGAATAAACAGTTATGTTCTCATGCCATGCACATTACAAGTGTTGTTATTGCTATGTAGTTTCCCACACTTATATCCTGCCTATGCTCCTTTGTCTTAAATACATATGATTTGAACTGTATTTATCTTGATTTGGCAACATAAACTAGAATGATATAGATCATACAGTGACCATACTACATAGATATATGTTTGTTTCATGCTATTATCATGTCCACCTTACTACTGAACTGGTTTCCCAAAATGAGTTTCATATACAACATGGTAAACATGTGATGTGTCTGTTTGTTTCTCTTTTAGAATGCAGATAAAATATTGAAGTGTACCCCATTATGCAATGGTAATGGAAGTAATGCAGATAAGGTTCAAGATAGTGAGATATCCCTGTTGGTCTCCAAGAAAGCTGATAAAAACTATATTGAAGACACCGAGACAACCCCAAAGTCCTTTCTTGATGTAGTGTTCGAGTTACTGGCCTTTACTGCTGGCACCAGCTCTTCGAACTAGCTTCCTGAATCAGTTTGGCTTCTTGAGTCTCAACTTCAAGTTGAAAGACATCGATCAGATGTTCTGCGACAGGAAGCCGAAGGACTGAGGAAGTCCCTATAGAATTCAGATGTATACTTTTTGGTGCAACAACAAGCGTTGGAGGATTTAAGCGCCAAACAAGACAAAGTTAGTAAGCATGCTAAGCGTCTTGCTAGCATCATGGGTACCCAGGATATTGTTTCTTGAGCTCTTATAAAGTGGTTTTAGTTTTGGACTTGTTTTGCAGCGGTGTTTGTTTGCACTGGACGCTAACTTTGACAACTAATGTATGTGATATGCTGCTTTGTTCCCTATATTTGCACTGGTGGCGAACTTTGATTCCTAGTGGATGTAATATGTGTAATCCCCGTGATAGGCTAGCGTAAGTTGCTTGCTTATTTATTTCCTTGTTGTCTTGTTTATTTGTTTGGTTGTAGTCAGTGCAGTTCTTTTTCTGCAGTTTGCTAGTGGCCGCAATAACCTATTTTTTCAAACAAGGCCACGATAACCATGGGCTACATATTTACTGTAGTGACCATGGGCCTCCTACGGGCCGTAGAAACAATGGGCCTTCTACGGGCCATAGAAACAACAAGCCTTCTACGGGGCGTAGCATCAATGGGCATTCTACGGGTCGTATGATCGATTGGCCAAACATGGGCCAATAACGAACCGCATTATCAGCCGTAAACGGGCTAGAGTTGGAATCGTCCGTTCATGGGCCGATCATAATGGGCAGTCATTAATCGTTCGTATTTGATGTGTCACACCCTGATTTTTATGCCCCTACACTTAAACTAATAATCATGCTAAAATGTGGTTTGATAAAAACTTTTGAGTGTTTTGGTGCTTGCTTTGGTTGGACTTGTGTCTGCTGTTTGCAAGGGCTCTAAAAATCAAATAAATCCTCCAACTCTTATACTCCCTCTCCTTGATCCAAAACTTTGCCCAATGATCATGCCATGTGTATAGGACAACATAGTATTTTCTTTCAAAAATAATTTGGCTAAAAAGTGTTTTCTAAATTAGGTTTTCCAAAAACACATGAGTTAAGGCTTGAACTACAAGTACTTAATCTGGGATATGAAAAGTCTTTTAAAAATCATATTTGAATCCTATTAGATATGGGACTCCCTAAATCGACAAAAATATTATTTTAAAAGTTATTTTGCTATTTTATTTAAAGGCTTTTTCTTTAGGCCAGAAATGGTCTTTAATAGTTTAGAATTATTTTAAAGCTTCAAAAATATTTGAGAAAATTTAGAGGAACTCAGTGGATATATATTTTCCATATATATGAGTTTCAACACATGGTCATGTTCAAAATATTGGACAAAACCCTCCAAAACCATTTCTGCTCATTTCAAGTATTTGAAATATTTCTATAAGCAACACTTTCAAATAAATCCAAGAAAATTCTAGAAATTCACGCATGACTAATGTGATGATCTTGCCAAGTTTCATTCCCGTCCAATAGTTTTGGTACACAAAAGTGCCCCAAAACCCTCTTTGACCAGATCCATGTTTGGACAACATTACATTGCCAACTGCCTCCTCTTGATCCCAATTTTTGTGGACATGTTCAAATACTCAAATAATGAGACTTCACCAAGTGGTGCATCAAGGAGAAAAGTTTGCATGACAAAAATCTTGGAAAGTCCATTTCTGTTGATTTATAGGGTTTGCCAAAGTTACATTGGAAACTTTCTTCAAATGGGCTCAAACTTGGTGAACAACCTCATTACTATATTCCATGTGACTCTGCTAAATCTCTTGTCAAGTGGAATTCATTTACTTTCCCAGACTTGCATCAAACACCTTCTGCCACATTTTTGTGATCAATGCTAGAAGCTCCAAATGAATTCTCCTTTACCTCAAATCTTTACCAGAGGTGTGCCTTATCATCATATACCTCCAATACCTCCATCTCATCCATATCTCAATCATTCATAGGGGTCAAAACCCATTTTACTCATCTGGAAAGCACATTTCTCACTCTCTCAACCCCACCTCTCTTCCAATTGTTCACCAGGGCATCCAAGGCCATCTATGCATTGTTCACTCACCCCCAAAACCCCAAAACACTAGAGGAGACTCTCATGGCACTTAAAGAATGCCAGTGCATGCAAAGCTCACGCTCTGGAGCACGCTACAGTGCTCTCTCGCGCTGTAGGTCACCCATGCCAAGAGCATACTATAGCCTTGGGCGTCAGGTGATGTCTCCCGAGGTGGCCTCAGCGTCCGGCAAACGGCACGCTGCCGGCCTATCGCGGGAAACCACGGACACCTATGGCACCAGGAGGCCCTTTGAACTTTGGCCAGGGGGAGTCGCATTGCACAAAGAGTAGAAAAGCGTGAGGCAGCACGATAAAGATCACACGGGCAGTTTTACCCAGGTTTGGGCCGCCGCGAGGCATACCCTACTCCTACTTTTGGTGGATTGATGGTGGAAATGCGGTGGTGGGGCATAGTACACTTGCCCGACAAGGGTTGCCTCAAGGCGGCAACGACTACGCGCATATGAGGTGTGAGTTATCCAACCCTAGATCGGTAATGCTGACACGCACAGACTTGAAGGATTTATAACAGAGTAGCAATCAGACACTTATTACATCGAATGTCTCAAAAGAGAACTTATTACAATAAATATGGCTTAAGGCCATCTAATTATGATAACAATAGAAAGCTTGGAAGATAAAGCGAGTCGATCAACTCCAACAGCATCACTGAGTATAAGATCACGACCTAAGGCACCTTACTCGTTGTCTGAAAAGTCTGCAACATGAACGTTTTAGCCCGAAAATAGGTCAGCACATGGAATATGCTGGCAATGTAACACATAGAGAGTAATGAACAGAATAATGCTATACTACATGCAAATATGGCTGGTGGAAAGCTTTATGGTTACAGTTTTGCATAAAGCCAATTTTTCCCTATAGCAAAGGAATAAATTTTATTTAACTATCATGGTGGTTGTTAAACATTGATAAGGTTCCTCCAACTCGATCCCAATTAAGCATCATCATTAACCCAACAAAATTAAATTAAGTAACATGATGAGGTTCACATGATAATCCAGGTACTAGATACTCAAAACGTCCATAACCGGGGACACGGCTAACCATGATTAGTTTATACACTCTGCAGAGGTTTGCACACTATTCCCCGCAAGACTCGATCTCCTCCGCTTGATTTGTCACACTACATGGTGTTTGAGAAACGGATGACCGAGACACAGTCGACAGTACCAACCTACATCCCCTACATCTGCTAGTCTACCACTGAAAGAGGTCACACAACATACTCAACTATGCTAGAGCCCATAGTAGCTTGCAGCTGCATACGGAAGTTTCTAGCATGAATAATCTCATGATCCCTTTGAGCCTGGGTGGCTGTCCATAGGAGAATCACACGGTACCCCCGGATTTCCAAAAATACAGGCAACACTGGGTTCCCCAGGTGCCGCAATCCACCCAGATCTGAATTTAAGTTGCCACCTTAAGTAAACCTTTGATTAACAATCTCACATCTGTCATGGATACACTCACCCAATCCACGTCTACTAGCATAGCATAGCAATATAAGAAAACATAGAAGTAACTCCCAAAGGTTTGATAATATAACAGGTAATAGGTTCTACCTCATCTACTTTCCAAAACCCACATATTAAACAGATCCTAACCATGCAATTGTTTGAAGGTTGATCTAATGCAATAAAACTGTGTAGTAAAGAGGTATGATCAAAGGGTTACTTGCCTTGATGATGATCCGTGAAACCTAGAGACTCGTAGCAGCAAGCGGCGCACTCCGGGTACCCTATCACAAAGAAACAAGCATACAATAAGCACTCATCTAATGCATGGGTAAAACTCAAATAAGAGATCTAACCAGAAAGTTCAACTTAAGAACTCCGGTTTGCAAAAAAGAATCAAATCAAACGAAGCAATGAAAGTCAAACGGCGAAAGAAACAGGCTTCGTTTTACTAATCTGGACCCAAGTCAAATTTTATAGTAGCAAAAACTTGTTTCAGTTGGTTAAACGAAAAGAGGGTTTCGGGACGAAACTCTAGGTGCTTGAATCGCCTGATTCTGGTAAATGAGCGAAAAGTTATACTAGAACGAAAATCAGATAAAAAATCACAATCGGAAATAATCGCAGAAAATCCGAGAAAAAGAAAAAAGGACAAACAGGCTAACGAACGAACGTTCGCTGTCTGCGGCTAAACGACGAAAACCCATTTCTTAAAACAAACGTATGGACGAACGTCCGCAAAATAAATAAACCGAAAAAAATAAACCGCTCTATTAAAAGATAAACCGCGGTTCTTAAAAAAACCGGGCGGTTTTCTAAAGAAAACCGCCAGCGACGGCGGGTGGCGGCTCCAGCGGCGAGGGGATCCAGCGGCGGGGCGGCGGAACGAGG
>NC_057804.1:206285012-206312263 GCF_018294505.1 Triticum aestivum | reverse complement strand
GGTCGGGGCTAGGGTTTCAGGGGGGCTGGCAGCTCAGCCCTCCCGGCTTATAAGGCCGGCCAGGCCAGGAGTTCGGGACGGACACGGCCAGGTAGGTCGGTTCATTTTTTTAAAATAACTTTCACGTAGAAAAATGAATAAAAGAAATACTAAATAGAATCCAAAAATCCTGAAATAAATTTTCCCCGTCCTCTAAAAATAAGCCGGACAAGATGAACATTTATTTGAGCCTAAAATGCAATTTTGAAAAACGTGCATTTTCCCAATTCAAATAAAATAGCGATAAAACTCCGAAATAAAATCTTATTTGATTTTATTATTAAAGCCTCAATATTTCTTTATTTTGGGAAATTCATTTTATTCCCTCTCTCGTATTTTTATAATTGAAATATTTGAAGATAAAATAATTAAAATCAAATGATCCCTTTTCTAAATTTGAGAAAAACTCAAATAAGAAAATAACGAAATTCCCAACTCTCTCCGCAGGTCCTTGAGTTGCGTGAAATTTCTATGATCAAACCAAAATGCAATAAAATATGATATGCAATGATGATCTAACGTATAACTTTCCGAATTAGAAATTTGGGATGTTACAAACCTACCCCCCTTAAGATGAATCTCGCCCTTGAGATTCGGGTTGGCTAGAAAATACGTGAGGGTGGTCCTTCAGTAGATCTTCTTCTCGCTCCCAGGTGGCTTCATCCTCGGTATGGTGGCTCCATTGCACTTTGCAAAACTTGATAACCTTGCTGCGGGTGACTCGGCTGGCATATTCGAGAATCTTGACTGGTTTCTCCTCGTAGGTCAAATAACTATCCAGCTGAATTGCTTCCAGTGGCATTGTATCTCTCAGCGGTATATCAGCCATCTCTGCGTGGCACTTCTTCAACCGGGAAATGTGAAACACATCGTGAACTCCTGACAATCCTTCGGGCAATTCCAACTTGTAAGCAACTTCTCCCATACGCTCCAAAACTTTGTATGGTCCCATAAATCGTGGTGCTAACTTTCCCTTAACTCCAAAATGCTTAACTCCTTGAAGTGGGGACACACGAAGATAAACTCTGTCTCCAACTTCGTAAACTGTCTCCTTGCATTTAGAATCTGCATCGCTCTTCTGCCTGGACTGGGCTACCTTGAGCCTATCACGAATCAACTTATCCTTCTCTTCATACTCTTTAATCAAATCTAGTCCAAACAACTGATGGTCTCCAACATCATCCCACAACAACGGTGTCCTGCACCTCCTTCCATACAAAGCTTCGAAAGGGGCCATCTTCAAACTGGATTGATAATTGTTGTTGTAAGAGAACTCTGCATATGGCAAATTGTCGTCCCAACTCGATCCATAATCTAGCGCACAAGCTCTCAACATGTCCTCCAGAATCTGATTGACTCTCTCGGTCTGTCCATCTGTCTGTGGATGAAAGGATGTGCTGAACTCTAGCCTGGTACCCAAATTTCGTGCAACTGATTCTAGAACTTTGAGGTAAACTGGGTTCCTCTATCTGATACAATGGTCCTCGGAACTCCATGCAGACATACGAGCACTGGTGTAAGTGGTCTTCACTGGGATGAAATGAGCTACCTTTGTCAAATGATCGACTACAACCCATATTGAGTCATAGCCTGAACGAGTCCTGGGCAATCCCGTGATAAAATCCATGCCTAGCTTATCCCACTTCCATTCGGGTATCGACAATGGCTGTAGCAATCCTACTGGCTTCCGATGCTCTGCCTTCACTCTCTAACATACATCACAAACTGCTACATACTCCACAATATCCTTCTTCATTCCGGTCCACCAGAAAGTGTCCTTCAAATCCAAATACATCTTGGTATTCCCTGGGTGAATTGAATACGGTGAATCATGGGCCTCCTGCAGAATCAACTTCCTGATCTCAGGGTCATTAGGCACATAAACGTGGTCCTCAAACCATAGGGTATCGTGCTCATCCTCACGAATCCTTTAGCCTTTCCTTTGCCCATCTTCTCCTTTATCTCGGCGATCTCCTTTGTCAGTCTTCTGAGCTTCTCTGATCTTATCCATCAAAGTAGACTGAATCTCCAATGTTGCTACATAACCTCTCGGTACTATCTCCAAACATAGCTCATGAAGATCCTCGGCTAACTCCTTGGGTAACTCTTGTGGCTCAACGCATCGGCTACTACGTTAGCCTTTCCGGGGTGATAATGCAATCTCATATCATAATCCTTAATGAGCTCCACCCATCTCCTTTGCCTGAGATTTAACTCCTTCTGCGTGAAGATGTACTTCAAACTCTTGTGATCTGTGTACACCTCACAATGGTTTTCGATGAGAAAATGTCTCCATGTCTTCAATGCATGCACTACGACTGCTAACTCCAAATCATGTGTAGCATAATTCAACTCATGGGGCTTAAGATGTCGTGAGGCATACAAAACAACTCTTCCCTCCTGCATAAGCACTACTCCAAGTCCTCGACGAGAAGCGTTGCAATATACTTCATAATCTTTGCGTTGATCTGGAAGAATCAACACTGGTGATGTAATCAAACATTTCTTAAACTCCTGGAAAATGGCCTCACATTCCTCAGTCCATTTGAACTTGGTGTCCTCCTTCAACAACTCCATCATGGGCCTCGCAATCTTCGAGAAATTCTCAATGAACCTCCAGTAGTATCCTGCGAGTCCAAGAAAACTCTCGACCTCTCCATCTAACGTGGGTGCCTCCCATTTTGTCACAGTGACAACTTTGGTGGGGTCCACTGCTATTCCTTCTCCGGAAATAACATGTCCGAGGAATCCAACTTCCTTCAACCAAAACTCACACTTGCTGAATTTGGCATATAACTGATGTTCTCTGAGCTTCCCAAGTACCAAACGCAAATGCTCCTTATGATCCTCTTCATTCTTCGAGTAGACCAAAATATCATCAATGAACACCACGACAAACTTATCCAGAAACTCCATAAACACCTTGTTCATCATGTTCATGAAATAGGAAGGTGCGTTAGTCAGACCAAATGACATAACAGTATACTCATATAGCCCGTACCTGGTGGTAAAAGCTGTCTTAGGTATATCCTGCTCTCGAATCTTCAACTGGTGGTATCATGATCGCAGATCAATCTTGGAAAATACCTTAGCTCCTTGCAACTGGTCAAACAAACCATTGATCATCGGCAGTGGGTACTTGTTCTTGATTGTCACTTCATTCAATCCTCGATAATCAACAACCATCCTTAATGATCCATCCTTCTTCTCCACTAGAAGTACTGGTGATCCCGAAGGTGACGAACTTGGGCGAATATAGCCTTTATCCAGTAACTCCTTAATTTGCTTCTTAATTTCCGCCAAATCTTTTGCCGGCATCATGTACGGTCTCTTAGATATCGGCCGTGTGCCTGGCAAAAGCTTAATCAAAAACTCAATGTCTCTATCCGGTGGCATGCCTGGCAACTCCTCTGGAAATACGTCAGGAAAATCCTTCACCACTGGTACTTCCTCCTGTACAACTCCTGATAAGGAATTTACTTGAGTCCTGTTCGGCACATGCTGGGATACATACTTGATCCTTCTTGCCTCTGGGGTGGTAAGCAAAATCGACTTACTGGCACATTCAATGTTCCCTCCATACTTTGATAACCAATCCATGCCTAATATCACATCCAGTCCTTGCGACTCCAATACAATTAGGTCTGAGGGGAACACATAGTTACCAATCCTTAATGGTAACCGATCACAACATAGACTAGCCATATACTCTGCTCCTGGCGAGGTTACTAACATGGGTGACCTAAGGGCTTGGGTTGGCAGTTTATACTTATCCACAAATCCCTTTGATATGTATGAATATGATGCACTAGTATCAAAAAGAACAATTGCAGTAAATGACTTAACCAAAAACTTAACTATTACTGCATCTGGCTGGGCTTCAACCTCCTCCACGCTAATGTGGTTCACCTGTCTCTTGTTGAAAGGGTTAGGCTTCTTCCCAGAGCTTCCATTGCCATTTCCATTCTTCGCTTCAGGACATTCAGTGGCATAATGTCCGGTCTTCTGGCATTTGAAACAGGTAATGTGGCTTAGATCCCTCTTGGCTGGGGTTGATGGGTTGGTACGGTTCTGTCCGTTTCATCCTCCATTCCCGTTACCATTCTTGGGGCCACTATGGTTGTGCGAACTCCCTCCTCCATGGGTATGCTTAAAAGGTCCTCCCGAGTTTGGGGTAAAACGAGGCTTCCGTTGAGCTCCAGAATTGTACTTCCCTTGTCCATCCTTCATGTTGCAGCTGTCAATCTGTTGCTGCTTCCCTTCAATCATGAGTGCTTGGTCTACCAACTCATGGTAGTTTTTGAAGGTTGCTATCATCAACTGCATGCCCAGCTAATCATTCAGTCCTTCCAGAAACTTCTCCTGCTTAGTTGCATCCGTAGCAACGTCATCTGGAACATAACATGCTAGCTTACTAAAGTCATCCACATACTAGCCAACAGTACGTCCTCCTTGGCGCAAGTTGCGAAACTCTCGCTTCTTCATGGCCATAGCTCCTGCTGAAACATGAGGAGTATGGACAGCCTACTAAAACTAGTCCCATGTGACAGTGTCGATGGGATAAGTGGCTGTGAAATTCTCCCACCATGATGCTGCGGGTCCATCAAGCTGATGTGCGGCAAAACGCACCTTCTCTACATCTGTGCATCCTGCAGTGGTCAACTCCCTTGCCATCTTGCGGAGCCAATCATCTACAACTATCGGCTCGGTGCTACTAGAGAACACCGGTGGATTCAGCCTCAAGAAACGGGCTAAGTGATCAATAGGTGGTGGTGGTGGTGGGTTGTGGTTGTTGTTGTTGTTCACCTGATTCTGATTCTGGACTAGCACCTGCATCAATGCATTATGCTGCTGGATCAACTAAGTGAGCTCCGGTGGGAAAGCAAATCCATTGTCACGTCTCGAAGGCATCTGAGGGTTTAGAAAAGATGAGAATATAGAATAGAGTGAGGTCTATAGAGGAAAACACTACCCATTATGCACATGAGGAAAATGCAATCAATATCACTTCAAACAAGTCAAACTAGGGCATACAATGGTCTAACTATCATTACAAAAGTGCTCTGACTATACTATATACTTGGGGGAATACTACTACTGTTACGGTGGTCGACTAGAAAAATTGATCAGTCGAAGACTCCATGATATCTGCTCCAGCTTCGTCAACAAAGTCATCATCGCTATTGTCTGGGTCCGAGTCGGTGTCGTCGATGACGATGTAGTGCTCCGGGCAAGTGAAATCATCGTCTTCTCCTCCAGTCACGGGGAATCCCATGAATACTTTTAGCTTCTTCTTCAGATCATCATTCTTCTCCATGAGTGTCATCATTTCCTCTTCATATCCATCACGTGTAGACTGGAGTTCTTCTTCCAGTTCCATGATATTGGTCATAGCCTTCTTCAGATCTATCATGCCTGCGCACATCTGGTTCTCCTGGCGACGAACACTACTAGGAAAAGGGCTGCTAGTGGCGCACCAGTTTTTCCTACTAATGGCGCACTACTGGTGCGCCACTAGCACCACGCCATTAGAATTAAATACTAATGGCGCACCCCGGGTGCGCCATTAGTATCTGGTATACTAATGGCGCACCACACAGTGCACCATTAGTATAGCCCAACGTGCGCCATTAGAATGCCTCCCAGGGGGCCATATTTACCCATGTGCTTTGACATACTAATGGCGCACTAGGGGGTGATGCGCCATTAGTGTCCTTTCTGCAGTGCGCCATTTGTGTGCTGAATGGTGCGCCACTAGTATGAATATTAGGGATTTTTTTCTTTTCTTATATTTGCACAGGATACAAAATATATTGTTGGACAGAATATAGAAGATTAGTCTCCAAATACAATAGAAGATTAGTCTCCGAATACAATTCATCATATTAGTCTCCGAATTCAAAAGGCCGAACAAAGATAGAACATTACAAGTCTCGAGATCGCGAGTAGCGAGTTTTTCTTCACATTACAAGTCGATATCGATCATCTAAACTACCATCACATAGAAGAGAGTTGCGGTCATCACGATGAGCATCATCGCGATGAAACTGGTCTTCATCCGGTTCCTCCAATGCTCCCTCCTCTCCCCCGCTAGATAGCACGCGTATCTAGATTCCGCCTCCGCCCTAGTGGTGTATCCTTTGTAACTGTTACTGCTGAAACGGTGAACCTGTCTCCGACACTCCTCCCAGTCGTCGTAGACTCCGGGAACCTTACCCTTGTACACGACATACGACGGCATCTCTATGCACTAGCCAAACAAAATGTTAGTAGCAATTCATAGACAATCCATAAGCAATATATAAGTATGCAACAAAAGGATCGGAAGAGAAAAGCAAGACATTAATAGCACGATTCATGGTCCTACTAATAAATAGCATCGATTACATCTAAGTTGAACGACTGTCCAAACCAAAGAGACATACAAGTTCATTAAAGTTTAATTACAACATGAGCTAATCGATGTTTCAGAACTACACATAGCATCATACTTTTGACTCGACTCAGGGACAGGAGCGTGGATGAAGCCGCCGTCTCTCATGATGATCATGAAGTCGCGAGCATTGTCAGCCTGCATTTGTAGCGTTGTGTCTATATCACTGTTGGATGGTTGATATCTGAGGTAGAAATGCCCCGAGTTACGAAGGACATCTTGATGGATGATTTCTACAAACTCTGACTGGATGCGAATGAATTCTTGTCTGATGTTCGCGTCCTGGATTGCCGACAAGCTTGCGGCCCTATCTTTGAGATTATTTGGTAGCAGAAGGTGATTATGGTCCCGTACGATCGCCCACATGTGATGGAGGGCGTAGTAGGCATCCTTCTGACCGCCAGGCGCCTGCTTGACGTAGGGGAACGTCGTATTGTGGGTGAACACGTGCTTGCCGTACCTACGAACTGGCCTCTTAAAGGTGCCTCCAGATCTGGCGTAGCCAGGGAGAGCATCATCAAGAACTTTCTTGATATTTGTGTAGTCTATCTTCGACTCACGATCTGGGTCGAAATACGTGGCCATGGAATATTTCGGGCTAAGAGTATGAGTGTGCAATGCGTGTCACTGCACAAAACACGGAATGTTAGAAAAAAAAGAACGATCAAAATCTAAGAAATCATATGTTACGGGGCGGTGAGGGGATGACTTAATCGGGAAAGTAAGGCACGAGGAAGTTATCCTTATCTGGGTTTGCCAGAATGATGCCTTCGAGGTGTGAACTCGCTACTTGCCGGTCCCTAGTGCTGCCCAAGATCTTGGCACGCATGTAGAAGGGGTCGACTATCCTGATGTTCGGGGTCTTGTCTCTAATGATCCGAATGTCGGTGCGAGGACGACACCTATGGGATCACGAGAATCCCTACTACGGTTGCAGGGCGCGGGGTTGTGAGAAGGGCGGATCGAACAGATAGCACATGGGTTCTTTTATCCAGGTTCGGGCCGCGAGGATGCGTAAAACCCTACTCCTGCCTTGATGGTTTGTTTATCTGTGTTCTTCAGCTAGCAATGGGGCGTGAGGAGCTCCAAAAAGCCGAATCTCCCTCCTGGTCGCCTTGGGACTCCTTTTATAGGGAAAGGGGTTGCCACAGTGGCACACAGGAGGTGGAAAGGGCACGGTGATACGAGTTTATCCCTCGCATTAGATGACAAGGCACATTTAATGCATCGTGCTTAGGTGTCCCTGCTTTATCGGGGACGGGGGAGAGCCAAGTCTTGTCCGTTGCCGATCCCTTTCGCGTCGACACGCGCCCTGGCCAGCGGTGCCCGTGGTGCCATGTAGGTAGGCAGGTAGCTGAGGTGGCGCAGCGGTGGGTCTCCATGAAGATCCGCCTGTCGCCACGCAGGTGCTTGCCCAACTGGTTGGGTCGGCAGCTGCATGCGAACGGTGGTAGAGGTTGGAATTGGCGTGGGCCTGATGGTAGCCCTATGGGTGTTCTTGGCAAGGGCCTCGCCGTAGCCCCGGCAACGGTCTTGTCGTGGCGCCTGCTGTCATCCCCGACAAGGCTCTTGCCGAGGGCCTTGTGGTCCTCCTTGGCTGGGGTCCCGCCAAGGGTCGTCATCTTCTATAGTGTGTGTCTGATCTTGAATGTCTTCACAAAGATCTGCATGCCACCACGGGGATGTCTCCCGAATCCTTGCCCCATGGGGGCAGTGGACTCAAGGGTGACTCGCTCCATAGGTGTGGGGCGAGCTGCCACGGCAAGGGTCTTGCCGCGTTTGCTAAAACCACCCCCCGGCAAAGATCTTGCCGGGGGAGTCCACTTCGTCCCCTTTGCTTTTTGTGGTCTTGGTCTTGGCGTCGTTCTTCTCCTTTTGAGCTTCGGCCTTACCTTGGCTCACCTCCCTTGCCTTTCTCTGTGCGGTGGCGTTCGTGGCTCGGACTGCCTGTGCACAGTTATAGGGGTACAAAAAGTGTACCCCTCTTTTTGTACACCGACAGGAGCCCCCGGGCCTGGGCCACATGTAAGCGTAATCGTGTCGTTGGGCTAGGCCCAAAAATGGTGCGCGGGCAGGCGGGGTAGTTTTTACCGCGGCAAGTTTCTTCGCGCGCTGTGCTTCCCATGCCTCCCGCGCGTGGCTTGGTGTGGGGAAGCGTGCGTGACGTGGGCGGCATGCGTGGGGCTGAGCTCTGCGTGCATGCGTCATGTCGTAGTAAAAGGGGGCGGTTCACGCCTTCCCCATAAACGGAGGGAGGCGTGGAGGCTCGGCCCATTCACTGAACGGGGTCGGGCATGGTATTCAAGGCGCCCACCCCCCACGATCACGGGGTGGGGAGAGGTTACCTCACCCGTCGCCTCGGTCCCGCATGCCTGCCACGTGGTTCTCACGCGCTCAGGGTGGCGAATGGTGGAGGCGGGGAACCGGGCCGTCGCAGGCCGGGGCAGCGAGTTGGTCCCAGTTCCCTGTGCCTTCCGTGTCTTGATTGGCCGAGTGCGGTGGCCGAACCCCCATCCCGGCTCTTTATAAAGAGCCGGGGGGGAGGAAATGGAGTCCCGCACTCTTCCATCTTCTCTTTTCTTTAGCTTCTGCTCCCCCCTTCCTCCATCTGCCATGGAGAGAGGGAATTCTGGCTCTTCAACGGTGGCGGCGAGGGTCGCCGCTCGAAAACGCACCCTCCCTTCCCCTTTACCCGCGGTGGCAGAGCCAGCCGCGAGAGGAAGGGGGAGGGGGCGAGACCGCGGGCGAGGCCATGGGCGAGGCCGAGGTGCTCAGGGAAGAGGAGAACGGGGCGGCGCGCCGGTCTCGCCTTCGCCAGTAGTTCCTCCCCCCATGGAGGGCCATGTTGGGGATGACCCTTGCGAGTTCTTCGTCAGACTGCGCCGGTCGCCTCGCCGTCGCCTTCATCTCCCGACTCCATTCGCGAGCAAGATGGAGCTGGATCTGCCGGAGTCCTTGCGGTTGCACATGAGGGGCTGTTGGATTAGCGGTCCGTGAGCTCGCGTCGACTTCCCAGCCCCTCACGTGATGTATCTTGGCCGAGGTTGGAAGACGTTCGCTCATATCCACCACTGGACGGCGGGGCTCACCTTCCATTTCAAGCTGATGGAGGGCGGCCTCTTCTCCGTCAAGGTCTTTGGGTGCTTTGGGACTCGGGCAAGGTGCTGTGTGGAGAGCTCTTCTGATAGCGAAGACTCCTCCTCGAGCAGGAGTGACGAGGAGGACAGCGGCAGCGACGACGAGGGTAGCGGGCGGCAGGATGACGGTTCCGACTAGGTGTCGGGCGCCGCTCCGTCGGCACCGGCGATCCCATCATCCGTGTCGCCGGCTTTCTGAACTTCTCGGGGTCGTCTCCTTGGGTGGCTGGCGTTGGGAGGCCGCGGAAGAGGAAGAGGGCGGGCGGCAAGGCCGTCAAATCGGAGTACGCGGGCACCGACGCCTTCGAGGCGTGCTGACGTCCTACCGCCTCATCATCAAGCTCTGCTTTTGGTGCCGCCATCACCATCCAGCCTTCGGACGATCACCGAGATGTTCTCTTGATGGCTCCTGCCACCCGTAGCTCGGCTAGGCGCTCCCTTTTGCCCTTTTCGCCTCCTTGACCTGCCTCCTGAGGAGAGGGACAAGAAAGGGGTTACGGACACCTTATCTCTTTTTAGTTTGTAAGCCTTTAGGCTTTAGCTGAATTTAAAACTTGTAATCCCATCATTCATGTTTTTCATTCCCTATGGGTTGTACCTGAGTGGAATGTTTTTAATGAAAAAGGGATGCTTGCCGGGTCATTTGTTTGCGGGTAGAACCCACGACAAGGAGTAAATCCTTGATCTCCTCAAGATAAACATTTCCTTGCCCGGCAACAGGCCTTGCCGTCTTCCCACTTCGCTCGACCCTTCTCAGGCTTTCGGCGGAGGCAGGGATGAGGTGGGTTCAGGCTCCTCGTTTCATCCTTTTGCTGCTGTGACTACGACTAAACTTGGCCCCAGGAACGAGCCCTAGGGCCTAGAGTTTTTAGGGTAGCATGGTAGCTTTGGAAAAAATGAGGTTTCACATACCTCAGTCCATGAGGGAATGCATGATAAGGGATGAAGAACTTATCTAAAGTTGTAGCCCCCGACAACTCTGGTTTGTCGTGGGTGAATCTTTGTACTTGCAGCCCCTGGCAATACTGGCTTGCCGGGTCTAGATGCCGGTCTATCCCTCTTTTCTTTTTCGTCCTCAAGTGATCCGGCAAGGATATTTGCGAGTCCTGCGAACGAAAGAAGACAAAACAACAGCAAAGAGACACACACTCGACCTCTAAGCTAGGGGTTAGTCGCCGCTTAAGCACTATCAACCCTAACCAAGGACGAAACTTGACCTAGCATGCATGCTATAACTTAGGGCGCCAGCGCTTCATTTATTTATGCTCAGGGTCTGCGCCTGGCTTTGTACAAAGGGTTACATGCATCATCGGCAATGCTTGTACAAAAGGTGGCTTTCCGGGGGGCCCGGCAAGCCGCGCCTCACGGGTAAAACTTGCGAAGATGCTCAATGTTCCAGGAGTTACTCACCAGAACAACATCTTCGGTCTCCAGGCGGACTACGCCGGGCCTGGTGGCTCGTATTACCCGATAAGGGCCTTCCCACTTTGGCGTCAACTTGTTGGAATTCTTGGCCGATTGAACGCGCCAAAGGACAAGGTCGCCTTCCTCAAGGCTCCGGGCATGAACCTTGCGGCTATGGTAGCGGCGCAAGGCTTGCTGGTAGCGTGCTGCTCTTACAGCCGCCCGAAGATGATCTTCCTCAAGGAGCACTGCGTCATCTTGCCACAGTTGCTCTTGCTCAAGCTCGTCATAAGCGAGCACTCGAGGTGACCCGTATATGAGTTCAGTGGGGTGAACTGCTTCTGCCCCGTATACCAGGGCAAAAGGTGTCTGGCCGGTGGCTCGATTTGGTGTTGTCCTGATCGACCAAAGAACCGTCGGCAACTCATCAATCCAGTGGCTTCCACTCTTGTGCAGCCTGTCAAAGGTCTTGGTCCTCAAGCCTTGCAGTATTTCAGCATTTGCCCTCTCAGCTTGACCATTGCTTCGCGGGTGAGCAACAGAAGCAAAACCGACTTTGCTGCCGAGGTCTTGGGTATATTGCATGAAGGTGCAGCTTGTGAACTGGGTGCCGTTGTCGGTGATAACCCTGTTAGGTACGCCAAAACGACACACTAGTCCCTTGAAGAACTTGACAGCTGACTGAGCTATGACCTTCCTCACTGCCTCCACCTCTGGCCACTTTGTCAACTTGTTGATTACAACGTACAAATACTCAAAGCCCCCAACAGAGCAGGGGAAAGGGCCCAGTATGTCGAGCCCCCAGACCGAGAAGGGCTAGGAGAGAGGAATGGTTTGAAGGGCTTGGGCTGGCTGATGGAGATTCTTTGAATGGAACTGGCACGCTTCACACCTGGTGACTAGTGTCGTCGCATCCTGGAGGGCGGTGGGCCAGAAGAAGCCTTGCCGGAATGCCTTGCCGGCAAGGGCCCTTGACCCAACGTGGGATCCACATATGCCTCCGTGTATCTCCGCCAATAGCTCCAGTCCTTCCTCTCGAGGGATACACTTCAATTTCACACCGTTTGGCCTCTTTCTGTACAGGACGTCATCGACGACCTAGTACATGGTAGAGCGACGGGCTACTTTCTCCGCTTCTTCCTGCTCCTCAAGAAGTTCCCCTATTTTGAGGAATCGGACGGTATGCTGTGCCCATGCTGGAGCCTAGGGCTCGACGGCGAGGGCTAAAGGCATTTCCTCCGCTATAGGAGCGGCTGTCTCGACGGTAAGAGCTTGACGCTCCGCCGGAGCCAGTCGTCCCGTGGCAGGCTCAGTATCCTCGGCAACATCCTTGCCGGCGGCTCCGAGGAGCTCGGTGGGAAAGTACTTGCCGGGCCCTGATTTCCTCCTCTTATTCTGCTCTGTTGATGGATCAATGTATGGCTGAGTTAGTTGAAGCACAAAGGTACCTGGTTCCATAGGTAGCTTGAGGGCAGCGCGTTTGGACAGGTAATCGGCGATATTGTTGTCCGCTCGGGGAACGTGTTCAGCCTGTATACCGTCGAAACGCTCTTCTAGCTTTCTCACTTCATCGACGTAGGCCTTCATCAACGGGCTCTGGTAATCCTTGTTGACTTGCTTGACGACAAGCTGTGAGTCCCCCCTGACGATGAGTTTCTTGATTCCAAGGTCCGCCGCGATCCTAAGACCGGTAAGCAGCCCTTCGTACTCTACCATATTGTTGGTTGACACCTCCCTGGGGAAGTGCATCAGGATCACGTACTTGAGGTGCTCTCTAGTGGGCGCGACAAGCAGTACGCCAACCCCGGTGCCTTGTAAGGAGAAAGCTCCATCAAAGTACATGATCCAATCACAACTTGCTTCCTTGTCGGGGAGAGCAGTGTGTTGGGCTTCTTCGTCAGGCGTTGCGGTCCATTCTGCAATGAACTCCGCTAGGACTCGACTCTGAATTGTCGAGGTACTTTCAAACTTGAGGCCAAAGCTGGACAGCTCCAGTGCCCATTCCACAATTCTTCCCGTTGCATCCGGATTGTGCAATATCCGCTGCAGAGGGAAGCGAGTGACGACAGTGATTTCGTGTGCCTGGAAGTAGTGACGCAGCTTCCTCGAGGCCATAAGAAGGCCGAAGAGCAGTTTCTGCACGCCGGAGTACCTTGATCTAGCCCCCTGCAGGAGGGAACTACCAAAGTAGACCGGGTGCTACATCATTTTCTTCTTCGGCGGCACGTCAATTGGTTGTGTCGTCTCTGCATTGGTGGTGTCGGGCTCTACCGCTGCCATATCCTCGTCATTAACCTCTCTTTGTGCCACCAGCGCGGCGTTGACCACCTGGTCCGTTGCCGCCAGGTATAGCAGCAACGACTCCTGTGGCCTAGGCGCAACTAGTATTGGCGCGGAGGAGAGGTACTTCTTCAAACCTTGCAATGCTGCTTCGGCTTCTAGCGTCCACTCCATCGGGCCCGCCTTTTTCAGGATCTTGAAAAAGGGAAGGGCGCGCTCGGTAGACTTGGAAATGAACCTGCCCATGGCGGCGAACAACCAGCAAGCCGGCGCACATCCTTGATTCGCTTGGGTGCTTCAATCTGCTCTATAGCTTTGATTTTGTCCGGATTGGCCTCTATCCCACATTGTGACACCAAGAACCCGAGAAGCTTGCCGGACGGGACGCCAAAGACGCACTTCTCAGGGTTCAGCTTGAGATTGATCTTTCGCAGGTTTGCAAATGTTTCTTGCAAATCTGGTATGAGGGTTGCCGTGTCCTTGGTTTTGACCACTATGTCATCCATATAAGCCTCCATATTTCTATGGAGCTGGGGTTCAAAACCAATCTGGACCGCCCTTGCAAACGTCGAACCAGCACTCTTCAACCCGAAAGGCATCCGCATGAAACAATAAGTACCACATGGGGTGATGAATGCTGTTTTCTCTTCGTCTTCTCTTGTCATGAAGATCTGGTGGTAGCCGGAGTAGGCGTCGAGGAATGACAACAGGTCACACCCAGCCATGGAGTTAACAATCTGGTCGATGCACGACAACAGGAAGGGGTCCTTAGGGCAAGCCTTATTGATATCTGTGTAATCAATACACAGTCTCCACTTCCCATTTGCCTTGCGCACCACGACCGAATTGGCCAACCACATTGGATGGAGCACTCCTCTTACCAAACCCGCTGCTTCCAGTTTCCGGATCTCCTCTTGTCATTCCAAAGCTTGCTTTCTGACCTTCTGCTTGACGGGCCGTGCATGAGGGCAGACAGCAAGGTGGTGCTCAATCACCTCCCTGGGAACACCGGGGATGTCGGAAGCTTGCCATGCAAACACATCGACATTCGCCCGCAGGAAGGTGACGAGTGCGTCTTCCTATTTGTCGTCAAGGGTGGAGCTTATGGTAAAAGCTCCTCCCGTGTTATCCTCATTGATAGAGACCTTCTTGGTTCCCGGCGGTACGGCCCTAGGCTTCTTGTTCCCGCCGGTGGAGCTCTCTGGCACGCCCTCGACGGCAGCGCTACACTCCGAAGAGGTGCGCTTGCCGGAGTGGGTGTCCGAGGTCTCACCGGTCTTCTTCTTCTTCTTCCCTCCCGGGTCCTAGCGGCAGGAGCAAGTGCCCTAGCGGCGGCAGCTGCTGCAACTGCTTGCTAGTATAGTTGGTCAGTGCAAACCAACGCATCTTTCTTGTCGGAGGGGATGGTGATGGTCGTCATAGGTCCTGGCATCTTCAGGGTGTTGTAGGCATAGTGTGACGCCGCCATGAACTTGGCCAGCGCTGGGGATCCCGTTGTAGGGCAAGGGGATCTTGGAAACGTCGAACACGATCCTCTCCGTCCTGAAGTTCAGGTCGCTTCCAAAAGTCACGGGCAGCGTGACCTTTCCCTTGGGTTGGCTTCTTCCCGGGTTGACCCCCTGAAACGTGCCCGTCTCTTCGAGGTCTCCATCAGGAATCTGTAGTTTCTCGATCACGGTAGGCGAGATCAAGTTCATACCGGCCCCGCCATCGACTAGGATCTTCGTCACATTGAGGTTACGTATTGTTGGTGAAACCAACAATGGCAAGCACCCAACCACAGTAGTGCGATCAGGGTGGTCCTCAGTGTCGAAAATTATAGGTGTGCTGGACCACTTCAGCGGCCTTTGGGCATCAAACGACGGCTCTGCCACTGTAATCTCTCACGCCCACTGTTTAAGCCGGCGGTGAGAAGTATGCAGCAAGGCGCCGCCATCGATGCACATGGCCTATGTAGCTTTCTGAAACTCTTGGTCGCCGGATTCGTCGTCCTCTTCGTGATCGTCATCTTCTGGCTTTCTGTCACGGCCCCGGGCGGGCCTCTCCTGTTGCTTATCCTTGCCGCGACGGTCCGCCTAGCCGTCACGCTTCTTGCCGGACCCCTCAGCACCTTCTGGGCCCTTCTCCTTGTCCCGCCTCTCATACTCAGCCCTCTGCTTCTCAGCGAGGAGCTCAACCTGTCGGCAGTCCTAGAGAGCATGGCCCTTGGTGCGATGGATCTTGCAGTATCGCTTGTCGGAGTTTCCCGGCTTCTCGGCACCCGCCAAGGCCTGGCAGGCGACACACCCAGCAACCTCCTTGCCGGGGTCATCTGCCTTGGTTTTCTTGGTGGAGCCGGCGTCTTCGGATCCCTCGACGGCAAGCACGGCTTTTCCTTTGCGCTTCCTATTGTGGTGCCGGCCTTTCTTCGCCGGGGCGGCAGTATCCTCATCTGAGGAGTCGGTTTCCACGCCGGCATCTTCGCCGGGGTACTTCCTTCCCTCTTCGGCTCAGGCACATTTGTCAGCAAGAACATAGAGTTCTGCTACATCTCTCACCTTGTTCATTGCCATCTCTTCGCGCATCTTGCGGTTACGCACGTTCTGGTGGAAAGCGCTGATGATGGCGGTAGGGTGAACATTAGGGATATTGTACTGTACCTGACTGAACCTCTGAATATACTTGTGGAGACTCTCGCCCCCCTTCTGGGGAATGACATGCAGGTTGCTCGCTTGGCCATGGGCTTGGTGGCCTCCAGTAAAGGCGCCCATGAACTCATGGCACAAATCCGACCAGGAGGAAATAGAGTCTACCGGCAAGTGCATCAACCATGACATGGCATTGGGTTTAAGAGCAAACGGAAAGTAATTCGCAAGCACCATATTGTCACGGGCTCCGGCAGCTTGCATCGCGATGGTGTAGATGTTGAGGAACTCGTATGGACGGGTCTTGCCACTGTACTTTTCGCCCACGTCGGGTTTGAAGGTGCGGTGAGTGGGCCACTAGAACTGCCGCAGCTCACGGGTAAAAGCTGGACAGCCTACCTCGTAAGGTAGGCCTCCAGGGCTCCCCGGTGCTGGGTGGCTCACAGCAGGCCCTGCTCGCCTGTCTGATTGGTGGCGTGCTCCGCGCCAGCGCTCGATAGTGGTTCGAGCGTCTTCATGTTCTCATTCTCGAAAAACTTGGCGCTGGTCACAGTGGGCCCATGGGTCGGACGATGCTATAGAGATCTCGTCGCCCGTGACGTCGCGACGGGCTGGCGTCCGCGGTACCGGGCGAGGAGGAGGCGAGTGCACCGTGGTCGCGGCGCCACCGGCCCTCCTGCCACTGGTGCGTGGGACTCCGTCGGAGCGTCGACCCGGGGGCTCCACCCGACTCGGTTCGTCTTTGTTGGCCATCGCAAGAAGGCTTCGGATAGTGGCTCTCCATTCGTCGAGTTTCCCCGTAGTAGGAGGGAAATCGAGGAGCAACTACGCGCGCGCCAGGGCTTCTGCTGGCGTTGGTGGCAGCGAAACCTGCACGGATCGCGACGCGCTTCGACTTCTGACCATGTCAGAAGGAGTTCTATCACGACCCCGCTGTCGCATGCCATCTTCACCATCGCCTCGGCGGGCGGGCAGGTCTTCTAAATCCCGGGAGCGGCGCTCGGGGCTCTTTCCGCGGTGACCCCCGGGGTCCTCAGCGTGATTACGCCGTTCGTCGCGCGCCGCTTGAGAGGAGCGCGCCGTCGGTGTCTGCATGGGAGTCTTGGAAGCCCTCGCGTCGCCTTCGGGCGGAGTGGCAGCGATCCTGGAAGGCCCCGCGCCACCCGCGGAGGGCCTGGCTCCGTCTTTGGATTTGGCGGCATGCGGCCCGTTACCAGGCGCACGAACATCGCCGCCTCCCAAACTTCGGCTGCCGGGACGGCGTTGGTGTTCGCGAACGGTGCCCTGGGTCCTTTCTGCGACCGGTCCGCTGCTCGCTCGCGTCGGGACAGAATATCCGGCTCCCGACGGGCCAACCGCCACCGTAATCTTCTTCTTGGGTGCCATGACGATGAAAAAGCATCGAACTAACTGCTAGAGACGATTCTCACAACTGCGCCCCCTACCTGGCGCGCCAAAGATGTCGGTGCGAGGACGATACCTATGGGATCACGAGAATCCCTACTACGGTTGCGGGGCGCGGGGTTGTGAGAAGGGCGGATCAAACAGATAGCACACGGGTTCTTTTATCCAGGTTCGGGCCGTGAGGATGTGTAAAACCCTACTCCTGCCTTGATGGTTTGTTTATCTGTGTTCTTCAGCTAGCAATGGGGCGTGAGGAGCTCCAAAAAGCCGAATCCCCCTCCTGGTCGACTTGTGCCTCCTTTTATAGGGAAAGGGGTTGCCACAATGGCACACAGGAGGTGGAAAGGGCACGGTGATACGAGTTTATCGCTCGCATTACAAGACAAGGCCCATTTAATGCGTCGTGCTTAGGTGTCCCTGCTTTATCGAGGACGGGGGAGAGCCCAATCTTTTCTGTTGCCGATCCCTTTCGGGTCAAGACGCGCCCTGGCCAGCGGTGCCCGTGGTGCCATGTAGGCAGGCAGGTAGCTGAGGTGGCGCAGCGGTGGGTCTCCACGAAGATCCGCCTGCCGCCACGCAGGTGCCTGCCCAACTGGTTGGGTCGGCAGCTACATGCGAATGGTGGTAGAGGTTAGAATTGGCGTGGGTCTGATGGTGGCCCTACGGGTGTCCTTGGCAAGGGCCTCGCCATAGCCCCGGCAAGGGTCATGCCGTGGCCCCGGCAAGGGTCTTGCCGTGGCGCCTGCTGTCATCCCTGGCAAGGCTCTTGCCGGGGGCCTTGTGGTCCTCCTTGGCTGGGATCCCGCCAAGGGTCGTCATCTTCTATAGTGTGTGTCTGATCTTGAATGTCTTCACAAAGATCTGCATGCCACCACGGGGATGTCTCCCGAATCCTTGCCTCACGGGGGCAGTGCACTCAAGGGTGACTCGCTCCGTAGGTGTGGGGCGAGCTGCCATGGCAAGGGTCTTGCCGGGTTTGCTAAAACCGCCCCCGGCAAGGATCTTGCCGGGGGAGTCCGCTTCGTCCCCTTTGCTCTTTGTGGTCTTGGTCTTGGCGTCGTTCTACTCCTGTCGAGCTTCAGCCTTACCTTGGCTCACCTCCCTTGCCTTGCTCGGTGCGGTGGCGTCCATGGCTCGGACTGCCCGTGCACAGTTATAGGGGTACAAAAAGTGTACCCCTCTTTTTGTACACCGACACCGCATCTCCATACTCAGCGAAAACAGCCGAACGAAGGTGTAGTGCAGCGGATGAAGGTTAAACATAGCGAAGATGTCATCAAACCGCATGACGATCATACCCCCGATGGCGCTATCCATAAAGCCCTTGCCCTCTGGTACCTTGGCCACGAAAACCGGGTATGCCACATCATTCTGGGAGAGACGCTGCTTCTCCAAAGAAAGAACACTGTCATGCAGACTCCGCATAGCACTAGTTGCAGCATTGAGCAGATTTGTCGGTAGCATCACCCTTTCCACCACATGCACCCTCCTCGAGATATCCTTAGGTGAAGGTGGCCCGTCATGAGCACGGATCGTACACGGTGCCGGATGGCTCGCACCGGCGCCCTTGTTATTCTTTCGTTTCCGTCCCTTCTTCTTCATTTGCTGTAATGGGATCGAGTTCTGCTCACAGACCGCCTTCTTAAGTCTGTTGGGGCTGATAATATTTCGCACCTCGGCTATCGGAGGCTCGGTGAAGGCGGAGTTGGAGGCGTCTCCTGAGAACTTAATGCCAGACGCCGCCTTTTGCAACTTGGTTTCTCCGCGGCACCAGCTAGATCACGGTCATCTTTTTCAGGGTTGGGTTCTTGAGAAGTAGGCCCGTAGAATTCGTCACCGTACCCATGTGCGGCAAAGTACTTATCGACGTTGGTAAATGTACCGTCGTCGTTGTTGTCATCATCCGTATCCTGTGCCATGCATGTCCGGATCCTGTGCCATAGGGATGTCCGACATGTCCGGTAGCGTTGCGGCGGTCTTGCCATGGCTTGGCACTGGCACGACTAGCGGTCTTGTCTGTGGGGTGGTGTCCCCCACCCCCAAACGAATCTGGCTCTTCGGCCAAAGCAGGGGCCAGCTTACGCAGGCGCTGAGGGTCATCACATCATCTTCGTCGACCCCAGCGGGTCGAATCGGAGGTAACAACTCGTCGCAGCCTGGCAGCACCCGGACCAGTTCGACCCTATACACGGTGGGTGGCATCGGATTACTGTGGAACACGGGGTTGCCCGGTTGGACAATTCTGCACTTGGCGACATCAACCAACTCGCCGCCCATGAAGTGCAGGAGAGTGCATGAAATGTCGGCGGCGCCCTGCGAAAACATGTAGGGCGTCAGGGATGCCCAGTCAAAGGCAAGGAGATGCAGTCATCGGCCGAGAGGCTTAGTTACCGTGATGCCGTCGAGCTCGGCTAATGTCGAGGCACCGCCAACGGCGGGCGTGCAGCTGACGGAGGGGCCGCTTGCTGGCGAGGTGCCAACCAGTGTACACCCGGGAGCATTAAGCTCCAATGCCCGTGTCGGCGCCGGAGACACGAATACCGCCTTCGCCGGAGACACCAATGGCGCCGCCTGTGTGTTGTGCGAGTTGCTGGCCGTTAATAGCATGATTCATGGTCCTACTAATGAATAGCATCGATTACATCTAAGTTGAACGACTATCCAAACCAAAGAGACATACAAGTTCAATAAAGTTTAATTACAACATGAGCTAATCGATGTTTCAGAACTACACATAGCATCACTACTTTTGACTCGACTCAGGGACCGGAGCGTGGATGAAGTCGCCGTCTCTCGTGATGGTCATGAAGTCACGAGCATTGTCAGCCTGCATTTGTAGCATTGTGTCTATATCACTGTTGGATGGTTGCTATTTGAGGTAGAACTGCCCGAGGTACGAAGGACATCTTGATGGATGATTTCTACAAACTCTGACTGGATGCAAAAGAATTCTTGTCTGATGTCCGCGTCCTGGATTGCCGACAAGCTTGCGGCCCAATCTTTGAGATTATTTGGTAGCAGAAGGTGATTATGGTCCCGTACGATCGCCCACATGTGATGGAGGGCGTAGTAGGCATCCTTCTGACCGCCAGGCGCCTGCTTGACGCAGGGGAACGTCGTATTGTGGGTGAACACGTGCTTGCCATACCTACGAACTGGACTCTTAAAGGTGCCTCCAGATCTGGCATAGTCGGGGAGAGCATCATCAAGAACTTTCTTGATATTTGTGTAGTCTATCTTCGACTCACGGTCCGGGTCGAAATACGTGGCCATGGAATATTTCGGGCTTAAGAGGATGAGTGTGCAATGCGTGTCACTGCACAAAACACCGAATGTTAGAAAAAAAAGAATGATCAAAATCTAAGAAATCATATGTTACGGGGCGGTGAGGGGATGACTTACTCGGGAAAGTAAGGCACGAGGAAGTTATCCTTATCTGGGTTTGCCAGAATGATGCCTTCGAGGTGTGAACTCGCGACTTGCCGGTCCCCAGTGCTGCTCAAGATCTTGGCACACATGTAGAAGGGGTCGACTATCCCGATGTCCGGGGTCTCGTCTCTAATGATCCGCATCTCCATACTCAGCGAAAACAGCCGAACGAAGGTGTAGTGTAACGGATGAAGGTTAAACATAGCGAATATGTCATCAAACCGCAGGACGATCATACCCCCGATGGCGCTATCCACAAATCCCTTGCCCTCTGGCACCTTGGCCACGAAAACCAGGTATGCCACATCATTCTGGGAGAGACGCCGCTTCTCCAAAGAAAGAACACTGTCATGCAGACTCCGCATAGCACCAGTTGCAACATTGAGAAGATTTGTCGGTAGCATCACCCTACCCACCACATGCACCCTCCTCGAGATATCCTTAGGTGAGGGTGGCATGTCCTGAGCACGGATCGTACTCGGTGCCGGCTGGCTCGCACCGGCACCCTTGTTATTCTTTCATTTCCGTCCCTTCTTCTTCATCTGCTGTAATAGGATCGAGTTCTCCTCACAGACCGCCTTCTTGAGTGTGTTGGGGTTGATAATATTTCGCACCTCCACTATTGGAGGCTTAGTGAAGGCGGTAGTTGGAGGCGTCTCCTAAGAACTTAACGCCAGACGACGCCTGTTGCAACGGGATTTCTCCGTGGTACCAGCTAGATCGCGGTCATCTTTTTCAGGGTTGGGTTCTTGAGAAGTAGGCCCGCAGAATTCGTCACCGTACCCATGTTCGGCAAAGTACTTATCGACGTTGGTAAATGTACCGTCGTGGTTGTCGTCATCGTCCGGATCCTGTGCCATGCATGTCCGGATCCTGTGCCGTAGGGATGTCTGGCATGTCCGGTAGCTTTGCAGCGGTCTTGCGATGGCTTGGCGCCGGCACGACTGGCGGTCTTGTCTGTGGGGTGGTGTCCCCCGCCCCCAAACGAATCTGGCTCTTCGGCCAAAGCAGGGGCCAGCTTACGCAGGCACTGAGGGTCATCACATCATCTTCGTCGACCCCAGCGGGTCGAATCGGAGGTAACAACTCGTCGCAGCCTGGCAACACCCAAACCAGTTCGACCCTATACACGGTGGGTGGCATCGGATTACCATGGAACACGGGGTTGCCCGGTTGAACGATTCTGCCCTTGGCGACATCAACCAACTCGCCGCCCATGAAGTGCAGGAGAGTGCACGGAATGTCGGCGGCGCCCTGCGAAAACATGTAGGGCGTCAGGGATGCCCAGTCAAAGGCAAGGAGATGAAGTCATCGCCCAAGAGGCTTAGTTACCGTGATGCCATCGAGCTCGGCTAATATTAAGGCACCGCCAACGGCGGGCATGCAACTGACGGAGGGTCCGCTTGCTGGCGAGGTGCCGGCCAGCGTACTCCTGGGTGCATTAAGCTCCAATGCATGTGCCGTCGCCGGAGACACGAATACCGCCTCTACCGGAGACACCAATGGCGCCGCCTGTGCATTGTGCGAGTTGCTGGCCGTGAAGCTGGGAACCGGGGGTGGCCCCTGTTGGCCGCCCGCAATCCACGTCGTTAGCCCCTGAATCAAGGTAGGCATCATGGCGGTGAGCGTTGTTCCCATTTGTTGTTGCACTTCCTCTTGGACAATCTCCGGAATCTGCGCCACTTGTGCCTTGAGTTCTTGAACCTCGCGCGTCTGGCTTTCCGAGCTGGTCTTTTTCTCCTTTCACCCACCAGCGGTATCGTATGACGACCATTTTGTGGACAAGCCTTTGCCGGCCACACGACCAGCTGATGACGGCTTACTGAGCTTATCCTTGTTTTTCACTACTTTCAAAGCCCTATTTAGAGTGATGTCCCATGGGTTGCTCTAAGATGACCCCGCGCTACTTCTTTCAGTCTCCTGCGGAAGGAATGTGAACCATTTGGAAATTTGGCTTCATTAATTAGAATGCAACCATATGGGGCTAATTACGCGGGGCTGTATTCCTTACCAGAACAAGCTCAAGCGCCCTGGTCTTCGGATCCGTGGTAAGCTCCTTTGTTACCGGGTCCTCCTTGTACCGGGCCCTGACAAAGTTCCTGGTCTGCTTGTCACGGTATTTCTCGAAGCGGGGCGGTAGGCCTTGCTCTGCACGCTCCGCGTCCTCCTTGTCCCATATAGGATCCGCCACTCTTTAACCGCCTGGACCAAGTTGGTGGACCCCTAAGTTCAACTGCCGCATTTCTTTCCCCCACTGACTTGATTTGGAGGTTGCGCTGCTCTCGCACTTGATCTTGAACTCCTTGTAGTCATCTTCGCTGATCGAAGGATTTTTCGCCTTGATCTTCTCATAACTATCACCTTTGTCAATCATTCCCTTCACCATGCTTCTCAAGTAGAAAGGGGCGTGGTCATCCTCATGAGGGCAGAATTATTCACTTTATTCCCTGAGAGGCATGTGTTTGCAAAGTCATCATGGAACTTGTATCGTTCGTGTAGCTTTGTGAAGAGGAGGCTGCGCAAATTCCCTCGGTCCTTATGCCTTAGGTTCTCGGTGTTGATCGAGACGGTGCTCCGGAGAATGCACCTGAGATCAACCGAGTACCCCTTGACTAATTCTTTGGCCGCCGTTGGATGCCCATCAGAGTTCACTTTAGTAAATTCCTCATTGACGGTGCCGGGCACGTTCGGGCACTGGTCCTTCCGTTGCCTCTTTGGTTGGCTGCCATTTGTGCGTGCGCTACCATCATCAGTGGTGGCATCCTCGGTGGCACCATCAGTGGTGTCATCCCCGACGCCACTAGGGGTTGTGTAGTCAGGATTGGTGTCTTCCGCGGCGTCCTCATACCGGTGAGGTTCTTCCTCCATCTCCTGGGATAGCTCCCAGAATTGCTTGCTGCCCGAACCACCGGCCTCATCATTGTGGGCCATGTTTCGCTCTAAATTGGAAAAAAGTTTGGTCAAAAAGTTGGTTATTGTCAAGGAACAAGATCATGGTCTCATCATTTAGGGTTTGTCAACACCGAGGCATCCTAAAAGCTAAGCTTTTACCATTTAGGGTTTATCGACACCGAGGCACCCTAAAAGCCTAAGCTTTCATCATTTAGGTTCTTATCGACACCGAGGCACCGTAAAAGCCAAGGTTTTATAATTTAGGGTTTGTCGACGCTAAGGCACCCTAAAAGCTAAGCTGGGAAGGAGAATTCTAAGTTGGGCCTAATCACTTGGCCCTAATGCCGCCTATGGTTTAATGCAGCACAAATAAAGGGGCAGTTGATCCTACTTAATTAAGTATTAAGACCCCGGCCAATGCATTAGTCACAAGTACCCCATATGTCCTATTTTTAGCAAAGTCATGCTAAAATTCATGGAAAATTTCAGCATGACCTTTGCTGAAAATAGGACATATGGAGTACCCAAATTTGCCGGAACGGAAGTTAATCGACATTCAAGCAAACTCAAGGGCCTCTTGGGGTACCTGCAAAATCATCACGATACGTTGGTCGGAGACAAAACCCAGCAAACTAGCAAAGTTACTGACATGTTTACAGAAATTGTTTTCTGTGAAAGATGATCATCATCTTTCCAAGTCTTTCTCAATGTGATCACAAGTAATTCAGAGGCATCACAAGTAATTCAGAGCATCACAAGGCATTAATAGTTCAGTACATGAACAAGTTTTACAAATCACATCAATATGTATTGTATTTCATTGTGGAGTGATATACAGTATGTTACAACAAAGAAACAACTTAATCCATGCCTCAGCTTGTCAAATACAGAAGAAGGAACAATTTATTTGTGACATAGTTACAAATGATAACAGAATAAAGCAACACCCTGCACTAGCCTAAAAAGAAGTGAAGTTTCACCCATATAAGAACAAGTGCATTCTAGTCACATTGACACTCCTGGTTTTCTACAAACACCAAGTACTAGGGCACACAAAAGTTCTGAAATTTGTGTGCCTAACTAAATTAACTGAATTTTTAGTAACCGAATAAACTGAATTTTCAAAACTGCAAGAAGCCATTTAAAAAATCCTATCATCTCATATGAGGAGTGTTAATCCCAAGACTAATAGTTTGTTGTGCAGTACAGCTACAGTGATGCCCTGTCCATTTGTCCCTCCCCAACTAGATACTAGAGTAGCACTGTTGATGCCCTGTTCTTGCTGAACTTTATGACAGTATATACAACAACTTATCCTCTTAAGCCAAAACAACTTTGTAAAAGCCAGATGCAACTTGTTGAGCTAATTTTGTGCAGAACTCCTTGAGGAACTAGCAACAAGGAGTGGCTAGAACTACAAACAGTGGCTAGAACTGCATATTTACAAATTAAAGGACACAAACTCAAGCAAGCTTCCTGAACAATACCCTGACAGAAAACATAGGACAAGCAATGAATTTCTATAACTAGCAGAGATCATGTGCAGCTGCAGTGACTATCATTTGTATTCTTGTTGCTAAAACTTGCCAAGTTTATGTCTAGGTAAGGAGTAGAAAGGAGAGGAGCTCATTTGACAGTGCTGCCTTGATTCAAAGGAGCCTAAACTCCACAAATAGCAATTCATTTGTTTTTGACATAAACAAGCCAATTCATTTGTATTATCTTCCGTTGCCATTTGTTTCAGGAGAAAGAAGATTAAGGTTGGTCTTATACTTGTTTTTTTAATGTACTTATGCAACTATGCAGGTACCTGTGGCAAGAACCTCTCCACTCAAAGAACATGAGCAAAACATGTGCTATTTAATTAGGAAAGTAGGACCAAACTACATTCACCTGTCAAACGATGTTACCATTCATCTAGCAATACAAAAAAACACAGAAATTGCAAGGTATGGACTGAATGCTTTTGAGTCTATTAAGTACCTTCAGTTCTGAGCTTTAAATGTCAAAAGAGCTTCACAAAATCTTGAATCCTCCAAATCACTCTTAATGGTTCTTCATTGCACAAAGGAAGCAATGAGCCAATGATATCAGTAGCAATAATAGGTGTTGCAGTTATATAACTTATCAAATAGGCCCAACTTAGTTAGCATTCTATCTGCACAACTGGCCAAAGAAAACAGATGAACTATTCATAAACCCATGGAAGTTTATTGGACCACTGTTCATAAACAAATCATTGGACCATTGTTCATCTGTTTGTTTATCAGTATTTCTAGGTTTACATCAATGTGAACTACCATTATGAACATTCTCCAACTTAACAAAACTAACTGTTTTGATACAATCAAGTTTTGCTGTCACACAAAAGTACTCCAACATGTAGCTACTGTACTGATACACGTACTCCAGCTTGTTCAGAATATCAAGTTTTTTTATATCTAATGTATACCTACTTCCCTCACAAACTCCAGCATTCGAGCAAAACAAACATTCAGTGAACACACATTCAAACAAAACAGGTGTTGACTTAACCTACAACATTCTGTAAACTACAGCATTTCTACGTGTTGACATAACCTACAACATTCAGCTACATGCTGGCGCAGTACGCCGATGACCTGTACCATGGTCGAGGGGAGGGAGGGAGGGAATGGGGAGGAAGGGTGGAGAGGGAGGAAGGAGGAAGGAGGAGAGGTACCTGGGCAGGCGCGGCCGATCGCCGGAGGGGTCGGGGTCGGGGTCGAGGTCGGCGGCGGCGGCAGCATCAAAGGGATGGCTCGAGGGCGTCCAAGCTCGTCCGGGTCCTTGTATTCGAAGAGGAAGATGGCGGCGGTCCTCCTAGGCGCCTCAGTTGGTCGTGGGGAGGCCGGCGATCACGTGCTTCGTGGGTCGGCGGCAGTCGTCGTCCTACACCCCGTGCTGTCGTCGGCGGTGAAGCGAATGCAGTGGTGGGGGCACGGGGGCGCGGGGGCTACGGCGCGGGGGAGCTGCAGTGGTGGGGGGCGCGGGGCCGGCGGGGGTCGGGGCGGCGTTGGCGTGGGTCGGGGCAGCGGGTGGATCTGGCGAGGGAGAGGGACGAAGAGATCTGGCGAGGGAGAGGGACGAATTAGCTAGGGGGGGAGATTACTAATGGCGCACCCCGTAGCGGTGCGCCATTAGTATGTTTTTCATAGCAATGGTGCACCCCCGAGCGGTGCGCCATTAGAAATCTTTTTTTAGATAGGAATGGCGCACCACCAGGCGGTGCGCCATAAGTAACTTTTTTTCCACAGCAATGGCGCACCACCCAGCAGTGCGCCATAAGTAAATTTTTTTCTATTATTTTTTGTTGCATTTAATAATTTTTTAGAAAATGATATGAATATGAAACAGTAATATTTTTTATAAAAATAGTAATAATTTTTTAAAAAACATCATCAAATTTGTTGTTTGAAAATATTTATGAATATGAAAAAATATCATCAAATTTCTTTTTTGAAAATATCATCAAATTTGTTATTTGAAAATATAATCAAATTTGTTATTTGAAAATATAATCAAATTTGTTTTTTTTGGATTTTCAGTTGCATTCATTTGTGAATTGGTAAAACATTACTGGGGAGGGTG